>NC_088417.1:38656330-38943830 GCF_034236695.1 Oncorhynchus nerka | reverse complement strand
TTCATTCATTGAGAGTCAGGTGAAGTACTGTTCTGTGGTCTGGGGAAAGCATCAGCAAGTGAAGTTAGAAGCACAGAACGAAGCAGCAAGGATTGTTTTAAGGTGGAGATATGGTTCTTCTGTTGTAGTCATGCACAAATGCTCTTGGTTGGTCATCAATCAACTGAATTGAAAACAATATGCTTATTTTACAATATACACCATTTAAAACAGCCAAACTCTATTCACAATGGTATTCCGTTGGTAAGAGACAGACATTCAGTAAATACTAGGAATAGATTGTCCACCATCTGTGTTGTCCAGACAGAAAAGAGAAATAGGCAAAAGAACATTTGGATTTAGAGCAATAAAGAATCAATATATATTTTTTGACTGAGTATTTATCGGGTCAATATGTTAGATTAGCCCTTAACCAACTAAGCCCTTAACTGTATTCCATACCTTTTTACAATCATTTTTACAATCAATAAAAGCATTGTTGTAAAATAACGTTTTTGTCTTACGATTCAATTTAACTGCATAATTACATAATGTTCTATAATTCCGTTAATCAATTTCTAGTTCAGATTTGGCTGCTAAGACTTTTGCCATATTTCTTTGAGAAAAAGCCTCACCCAGTTCATCATTAATCCATGGAGATGGACAGACACCAACTGTACTCTTTCTTATTGGGGCATGATGGTCCCTTACCTCAGTGAGCAAATCCATAAAACATTCTGTAGCGTGAATTAAATAATCCTCTAGATAAATCAGCTCCCATTGTACAGCAGCCAAATCATTTAGAAACAGCTCATGATTAAATCGAGGCAGCGTAGCCTAGTGGTTAGAGCGTTGGACCAGTAACCAAAAGGTTGCAAGTTCAAATCCCCGAGCTAACTGCCCCTGAACAAGGCCCACTGTTCCTAGGCCGTCATTGAAAATAAGAATTAGTTCTTAACTGACTTGCCTAGTTAAATAAAAGGTACAAATTTATCTTGAACACAATCCTTGGGGGATTCTTTGGAACGTGGTTATGGTCACAATATTATGGTCTGTCCAGCCCACTAGCATTGCAGAAGATCAGATCAATGCATGTGTCAGAACGGTGACCCAAATTAGTTGATAATCTCGTAGTTTGGTTATATAAAAAAATAAATGGTTATTTTCAATTAACCATTTGTTTCAAACCACATATGATTCTGAATATCCAGCGCTACACCCCCACCATCCCTATTCCTGTCCCTTCTAAGTAGACAATATCCATGGATGTTCCTTTGCCCAGCATTTACAGATGCATCTAAATGTGTTTCGGTCAAAGCCGAAATATGAATATTACTTATGTCGACCAAGTTAAAAACCTCATGTATTTTGTTAGGAAGGCTACATACATTATGCGGCCCTTTCCTTATCAAGTGGAGATGAATATAGCATATATCTGTTATAGTTGAAGTTGTCATGATACACTAGAACACACAAACTCAGATTTGAACATTCAATTAAAATAGCCAGGGAGTTACTCTAGAGTCCCGATACAATTGCCCGTTGATGTAAACTCTTCCTTCGTGATGGGATACATTTTTTTCTCCTTTCATTGGTCTCGCTGGGGAAGTGATCATTCATTCCAAAATCAGTGTTTCGGAGTTCTCTGCCCCTGCTCTTCGTCATTTCCTTTTTGCTTAAATTTGTCAAAACATGCAATAATAGCCCGTGGCCTATTCCCAGAGGCCGTTACCCATCCTATGGACTCTGGAGGAAGTGACATGATACACAACATCAGTGGGCAGTTCCAGTTGAGTTGACATAAAGTCTCGGACAGTGTCCTCACAGCCTCTGCTGTTGTCATTCTCCGGTATCCCTGAAAACATTAGATTGTTCCGCATTGATCGACACTGTGCATCAGGCAAGGTTTCTTTACGTTGTTTGTTCTCCCTTTGCGCCCCCTCCACCTTGCTATGAATAGAGTCTACAGTACCTTTCACCTCCACCTTGCCATGAATAGAGTCTACAGTACATTTCACCTCCACCTTGCCATGAATAGAGTCTACAGTACCTTTCACCTCCACCTTGCCATGAATAGAGTCTACAGTACCTTTCACCTCCACCTTGCCATGAAGAGTCTACAGTACCTTTCACCTCCACCTTGCCATGAATAGAGTCTATAGTACCTTTCACCTCCACCTTGCCATGAATAGAGTCTACAGTACCTTTCACCTCCACCTTGCCATGAATAGAGTCTACAGTACCTTTCACCTCCACCTTGCTATGAATAGAGTCTACAGTACCTTTCACCTCCACCTTGCCATGAATAGAGTCTACAGTACCTTTCACCTCCACCTTGCCATGAATAGAGTCTACAGTACCTTTCACCTCCACCTTGCTATGAATAGAGTCTACAGTACCTTTCACCTCCACCTTGCCATGAATAGAGTCTACAGTACCTTTCACCTCCACCTTGCCATGAATAGAGTCTACAGTACCTTTCATCTCATTGTTCTCTTTCCTTGGATCATCAATCTGACATTGGCTGAATTCTTGACTGGCACATAATGCATTGATGTCCTCTCGTAGTATATCCAACATATCAAGTTTGGCAAGCCGTTCATTGATGGATTTAAACAAGTCGACATCCATATCAGTAAACCTCTCTCCACACGCCCCCTCTTCCTTGGGGATGGTTTGGTTTCATCGTTGATACCTATTGGCCAACTTGGATTTGGTTTGTTTTGTTGATTGGGTTGGTTGTCCTTAACAGTGCTTTAATCCTCTGAAACCAGCGACATGTTTCTTTGAGTCAATGAATCGTTCAAGCTCTTCAATGGATTCCGAATCATCCAGTGTGTTAGCAGGCAGAGTAAAAAACGGGAAAAAAACAACGTTAACTTATCTAGCGTCTAGTCAGTATCTCCAACTCCATCTCATGGCAGCTTGTGTGTTGCAATGAGACTCAAAACCCTATATTTAACCACCCAAAACATTGGGAAGCAATCTCTTAGAGGAAAACAAAACAGAGACCAATAGCAGAAATGATTTCTCACCGACTTTACTTTGGAGAGACATAATCAATGCAGTGTGTGTGTGTGTATCTGATCATTTCTTTAGAGAAGACGGGACACTGCTTAGCCCTACTGAGGCCTACAGCAGTGTTCTTCCACTCCAATCAAAACACTTCGTTCGAACAGGTGCACCACTCATTTGGTTATTGTTCTGTATTTGCCCTTTTCCTAGTATGCCAGGTTTTGGTTTCACAGCGAAAAGAAGCTGCTAACGCAAGGATGCATAAGAAAAGGCTATTTTTTTGTCTGCACTCTCAGCCTCACATCTGTCAGGAATAAAGCCACTGTTTAGCTTGCCTGTGTGTGTGTGTGTGTGTGTGTGTGTGAGAGTGCTTCAGTATTAATATGCATGACTTTGCACAGTCTGCATTTAAAAAAGGGCAACCTGCCATAAGCTAATGGCTCAATGGCATAGAAACAACAGTTAATTCATACAGGCGTACAGTCATTATACTGCATATACAGTAATGGTACAAAATTGGCATTGATCAATGTGGAATGAATTGGATTAATTTGTCAAATTTAAGCAGAAAGTATTTGCACACCAGCCACTATAAATATCCACTTTATTTATCCAGAACACTACGGTGCATTCGGAAAGTATTCAGACCCCTCAACTTTTTGTTACATCACAGCCTTATTCTAAAATGTATTAAATTGTCCGCCACCCACCCCTCATCAACCTACAAACAATACCACATAATGACAAAGCAAAAACAGGTTCTTAGAAATATGCAAATGTATAAAATATTCAAAACATAATTAAACACATTTACATAAGTATTCAGACACTTTACTCAGTACTTTGTTGAAGTACCTTTGTCATCGATTACAGTCTTCTTGGGTATGACACTCCCATTCTTCTCTGCAGATTCTTTCAAGCTCTGTCAGGTTGCATGGGGAGCGTCGCTGCACAGCTATTTTCAGGTCTCTCCAGAGTTGTTCGATCGGGTTCAAGTCCGGGCTCTGGCTGGGCCACTCAAGGGCATTCAGAGACTTGTCCCGAAGCCACTTCTATGTTGTCTTGGCTGTGTGCTTAGGGTCGTTGTCCTGTTGGAAGGTGAACCTTCACCCCAGTTTGAGGTCCTGAGCACTCTGAAGCAGGTTTCATCAAGGATCTCTCTGAACTTTGCTCTGTTCATCTATCCCTCGATCCCGACTAGTCTCCCAGTCCCTGTCGCTGAAAAACACCCCCACAGCATGATGCTGCCACAACCGTGCTTCACCATAGGGATGGTGCCAGGTTTCCTCCAGATCTGACGCTTTGCATTCAGGCCAATCTTGGTTTCATCAGACCAGAGAATCTTGTTTCTCATGGCCTGAGAGTCCTTTAGGTGGATTTTGGCAAACTCCAAGTGGGCTGTAATGTGCCTTTTACTGAGGAGTGGCTTCCATCTGGCCATTCTACCATAAAGGCCAGATGGGTGGAGTGCTGCAGAGATGGTTGTCCTTCTGAAAGGTTCTCCCATCTCCACAGAGGACCTCTGGAGCTCTGTCAGAGTGACCATCAGGTTCTTGATCATCAACTCCCTGACCAAGGCCCTTCTCCCTGGATGGCCGGACGGCCAGCTCTAGGAAACTTCTTGATGGTTCCAAACTTCTTCCATTTAAGAATGATGGTGGCCACTGTGTTCTTGGGGACCTTCAATGCTCCAGACATTTTTTGGTACCCTTCCCTAGATATTTGCCTTGACACAATCCAGTCTCAGAGCTCTACGGACAATTCCTTCGACCTCATGACTTAGTTTTTGCTCTGACATGCACTGTCAACTGTGGGACCTTATATAGACAGGTGTGTGTCTTTCCAAATCATGCCCAATCAATTGAATTTACCACAGGTGGACTCCAATCAAGTTGTAGAAACATCTCAAGGATGATCAATGTAAACAGGATGCACCTGAGCTCAATTTTGAGTCTTATAGCAAAGGGTCTGAATACTTATGTAAATAAGGTATGTTTTTTATTTTTAATACATTTTGAAAAAAATGCAAAAAAACAGTTTTTGCTTAGTTATTATGCCTGCGTAGATTGATGAGGAAAAATATTTATTTAATACATTTTAGAATAAGGCTGTAACGTAACAAAATGTGGAAAAAGTCATGGGGTCTGAATACTTTCCAAATGCACTCTATACACATGATAGCTGTATCACTTCATGAGCAGGTATTTAAAGGAGTGATCTGGGATTGGTACATCCATTTTGGGACTTTTAAATCAAAATCAATTTTTTTTGGTCACATACACATTATTAGCAGATGCTATTGCAAGTGTAGCGAAATGCTTGTGCTTCCAGTTCCCACAGTGCAGCAATATCTAACATGTAATTGAACAATTCCACAACATCTACCTAATACACACAAATCTAAGTAAAGGAATAAGAATATATACATTATAAATATATGGATGACAAAATTGAAATGAAATAAAGCCATTGATTGTTGAAGAATCTAACCGCTTTGTTGTTTGAATCCCAGAACAACTTATTGCAAGTGTCATATTTCTGTTACATGTACTGTACTTGAAATAGGTATTTGAATGACTGAGTATTTTCTTCTTTCAATTACACTGGGGCTGAACTACACGCCAATGTATTTTGTATTTTCAAAATACTGTAGGTTGTAGACATTTTGTGGCCCTGCTCTTCCCCTGTATCAGAAGTCTTTTTTTGTAACCATTACTGAGAATGTTGCTGTTCATGTAATTCAAATGATCTAACTCTTGGAAGTAACTAACATATGTATTTCAAATACAAATATTTGGTGGTTTATTTTGATACGTTGATCTTTATGGCATGTGGGAGTGAAACATCATCTAAGAGGTCACCGCCTTTTAAAGAGACAGGCGACTTCAACTCAATCGCACACCGGTGCCTAGGCCAGAACAAATTAACTCAAACCTATAAGGGTTTGTGTGCGCAACCTGTGCGTGAGTGTGCGCATGTGGTTGTGCGCAACCTGTGCGTGAGTGTGTGTGTGTGTGTTTAAGACAATGCCCATAGATCTCCTGGAGTAGTCCAGGAGTCTAGAGACAGAATGAGTGTGTGAATTGCTCCTGTGGGTTAAACAATGACAGAACTGATAAGACAGCTCATGATAACTGGGTTGCGTATTCATGCAGTGTGTGTATGTGTGTGGGTGGGTGTGTTCACTTTTTATAACACTGCTCATAACATATGTCTACTTCCTGTTAAACAAATCAACAGTAGAGCAATCCATGGTTTAAATGTTCTGCCGTGCATGCAGTAGCTGCTTTAGAAATGGTGGTTGCTCCTTGGTATCCTACGCGTTCGATTCATTTCAGTAAAATACTATACTACACAGTGTATGCTTATACAGTAGGAAATAGAGGCAGACTGAAGCACAGTTTCATAAACAATAGAGAGAATAAATCAAAAGTAGTCCCTAGACTTAAAGACTCAATGATACTTTACTCTACTACTAAAGCAAAACACTACAGAATCTGACAGCACACTCCACTTCCCATAAAGCAAAGCTGCCGTCTCGCTACAAAGACACAATACATGATGCTGGGCTCATTGAAAGGGTCGTTGTGATTGTAATTAACTGCAATAATACTCCTGTTTTGCATCCCAAATGGCACTCTATTCCCTATATGGTGCCCACCTTTTAACCAGGACCCCATAGGGCTCTGGGCAGAAGTACACATGGAGACTCCTCTTGGCTAGATAGATAAAGCATCCAAGAGGACTAGGTAGGATCGGGGTCAGTTGATCAGAAAGGATTTGGGGTTAGAACACACAAGGAATGAGGTCTTTGCGTGTTGGTTTCCTGCCATTACATCAGCAGGAAACAGCCTTGTGGGAGAATAGCAGGAGATTTGGAGAAGAATGGACAAGGAAAAGCCGCATGAATGTAGTTCAATTATTTCAGGAGAACTGCGCTAAAGCACACACAAGGCTCCCTCGATCCCCTCCCAAAATTAGGCACGGAGAACAGAAGACCCCCATGAACAGAAAACAGATTAAGGAAGACGGGGAGGTTGGGGGGGGGTCATTCCTCTACCTAGATGCTGAGAGGAAGGGATGATAAGTAGGAGACAAGAGGGTAGAGGAGGATAGGGGGAGAGGGGAGGAAGAGGTGGGGGCCCCCATTGACGGTGTTATTTATATGTTAGACTGACTAGAATGGCCTATTCCGTACTGGAGCTGTTTCCGTGGGAATGGCTGGCATGTTGCGCATAATAATACCCGTCGTAAATACTGTACTTTTATTTTTTACAAAAGCACCACAGTAGGGATGGACTTAGAATTAGACCCTCTATATTCCTTTGCTCAGACAAGAATTAAAAGATGCACTATGCAGAAATCGCTCCGCCATTTCTTGGTTGCAAAAATTCTAATAGTTGGCCTAATTTCAGTTTATGTGACAAAACAAGCAAGTATAGTGTAGATAATAATTGTATCATCTACACTGCTGTGAAATGTACTTTCCACAAACAAAAACATTGTATTTTCAGCCGTTTGAAGCTGGTGTACAAAACCGAAAGTAAAGTACTCACCCTGGCATCGCCGTTGGTGGGTCTTGGGCCGTGACTGAAGGCTTGTGCGGGGTCCTTGTGGTACACCTTCAGGCAGGAGTGATCCGAGATATTCCTGGAGAGAGAAACAGCCGAAGTTTGACGAGGTGCCCAGATTATATCACTATCGGACAGCGGTCTGTCTCCTCTAGCTGCGAGACTCCTATACCGAGACATTGGTGTGTACTCTGACAAGGCTATGTCATACACAGTCCGTGGTCTGGTGTACTGACCGTACACTGGCTGAGACATCACGGTGCTGTGTCAAAAGTGTCCAATTAGTCCAAAACTTGTCTAGTAGTGTAACGGTAAATAGTTTTCCTCAAATAAATAAAGCTCCTATGTAAAGCTCTCTCTGTCTAGATGTGTTCTGAGTCAGCTAGTACTCCTGCACTCTACCGTACCAGTCTGTGAGGAACAAACATGTGACAACTTTTACAGCCCTGATAAAAAAAGATGACGGCTAGTCATAAAGTAAACATCCCACCACCGCAAGAACATTACAGATAGAGAACACTTGTTTTTCCATTTGAGCCCAGTGTGCCGAAAACTTGTACCCTACAGAAATTCAAATATACAATATAGTCACTAAACAGCTTCTGTATGCATTGTCAAATCATTTCCTGGGCAATCCATATACAGTGCATTCAGAAAGTATTCAGACCCCTTGACTTTTTCCACGTTACTTTACAGCCTTATTCTAAAATGGATTCAATAGTCCCCCCTCATCAATCTACACTCAATACCACATGATGAAAAAGTGCACCCTTTACTCAGTACTTTGTTGAAGCACATTTGGCAGTGATTACAGCCTTGAGTATTCTTGGGTATGATGCTACAAGCTTGGCACACCTGTATTTGGTGAGTTTCTCCCATTCTTCTCTGCAGATCCTCTCAAGCTCTGTCAGGTTGGATGGGGAGCATCGCTGCACAGCTATTTTCAGGTCTCTCCAGAAATGTTCGATTGGGTTCAAGTCCGGGCTCTGGCTGGGCCACTCAAGGACATGCAGAGACTTGTCCCAAAGCCACACTTGCGTTGTCTCGGCTGTGCGCTTAGGGTTTTTGTCCTGTTAGAAGTTGAACCTTTGCCCCAGTCTGAGGTCCTGAGCAAGTTTTCATCAAGCATATCTCTATACTTTGCTCCGTTCATCTTTCCATCGATCCTGACTAATCTCCCAGTCCCTGCAGCTGAAAAACATCCCCACAGCATGATGCTGCCACCACCATGCTTCATCTTAGAGATGGTGCCAGGTTTCCTACAGACGTGACGCATAACATTCAGGCCAAATTTTTCAATATTGGTTTCATGATACCAGAGAATCTTGTTTCTCATGGTCAGAGTCCTTTAGGTGCCTTTTGGCAAACTCCAAGCGGGCTGTCATGTGCCTTTTACTGAGGAGTGGCTTCTGTCTGGCCACTCTATAATAAAGGCCTGATTGGTGGAGTGCTGCATAGATGGAAGTCCTTCTGGAAGTTTCTCCCGTCTCCACAGAGGAACTCTGGAGCTCTGTCAGAGTGACCTTCGGGTTCTTGGTCACCTCCCTGACCAAGGCCCTTCTCCCCCGAATGCTCAGTTTGGTGGCCAGCTCTAGGAAGTGTCTTGGTGGTTCCAACACTTCTTCCATTTAAGAGGCCTCTGTGTTCTTGGGGACCTTCAATGCTGCAGACATTTTTTGGTACCCTTCCCCAATCCCATCTCGGAAAATTCCTTCGACCTCATGGCTTGGTTTTTGCTCTGACATGCACTGTCAACTGTGGGACCTTATATAGAAAAATGTGCGTCTTTCCAAATCATGTCCAATCAATTGAATTTACCACAGATGGACTCCAATCAGGTTGTAGAAACATCTCAAGGATGCTCAATGGAAACAGGATGCACCCAAGCTCAATTTCGAGTCTCGTAACGAAGGGTCTGAATACTTTTATAAATTATACTTATACTTCTGTTTTTGTTTTTCTTATACATTCACAAAAGTTTCTAAAAACCAGTTTTCGCTTCGTTGTTATGGGGTAATATGTGTAGATGAAATAGTAATTGAATCCATTTTAGAATAAGGCTGTAACGTAAAAAAATGTGGAAAAAGTCAAGGGGTCTGAATACTTTCCAAATGCCCTGTCTATATGGTTGGACTTCATGAAATGGTGTCTCCCATAAACACACCCATAATACCAGGAAGTGGGTGATTGGTGACGTGACTGTGTGTGGGGATGACTGAGGGCATGAAACCCTGGTCAGTGTTGTCTTACAGAATCTCACTGGTGTTTGTTTTTCTCTCTGTGTTAAAAGAAAGGCAGGCTAACGCTAATGCTACATGTGCCTCTGCAAAGAGACACTTAACATGTGTCCCAAATGGCATCCTATTCCCTAGTGTATTACTTTTTTTTTTTTACCAGAGTTCCTTTGTGCCCTGGTCAAAAGTAGTGCACCAAATAGGGGATATGGTGCCATTTGGGACGCATATTATGTGTCTCTTTGCACAAGCACATGTTTCTGCACATAGAAGACAGCCAGACTGTGGCCACCTTTGATACAGCTCTCTCACTCACTTTAAATCGGTGGCTCTGGAAGTAACAAGACAGTTTATGGGTTCCTGTCCAATCCTTTTGTCCTGCTAACTGAGCAGGAAGGACATGTGTAAAAACACATGAAGTCGCCCACAAAATAACTTTCCACTTTCCATCACGTGGGACAACATTTGAGAAAGTAGAGGCTCTAAAACTGTGCTCACGACCCAAAATGGCACCCTAATGTCTATGTAGCGCACTACGTTTGACCCGGGCCCATAGGCAAACCCAAAGTAGTGCACTAGATAAGAATGTAATTTGGGACCGTGTTTGGGTTTGTTTAGGTGTAGGTGGAACTAAAGTGTCCACTACAGTAGGGCTCCACATCCCGAGGCCTTTCATCCACACAGCTATTGGGTTGACTGGGAAGTAGAGAGGGTCACTTCCTGTGTTGCGTAAGTTGAGCTCATTAGACAGGAAGAGCCTAAGGAGGGGAGAGAGGAAGGCTGCTGGGTAACCCTGAGGACCTTACAGGGGTGAGACTGAGACATAGGGAAGAAAACCCCAAATGACCTGCTCTAGCTAACCCAGTGTGGGAAAGTAGAGACATAACACACACACACATTTACCTGACATCAGTAAGCTCGTAGTACATGTTCCTCATGTCATCTTTGACATAGACGGCCACACTGGGAGACTCCAGCATCTTCATGGTGAGCTGCTGGGGGAAGGCACTCACAAACAGAGCCCTGATGGTGTCGCCGCTGGTGATCTCATTGGGCATCCGGATCTGCTTGGTCTCCTCTCCGTACTGCAGGTACAGCACGCCTGGGAAGTAGAGCGGAAGGAGAGAGGGTTACCAAAGAGTTAATGATGATCTGGTGGCTGTTAACCATGTACAGGAACACGACATCAGTCTTATGGGGCACTATTCAAAGTTGTGCATTATATAGTGAATAGGGTGCCATTTGGACGCATGCTTTGTGTACTGTGGGGCCACATGAGTTGTACGCAGTCAGACATACAGCACAAACACTGTATCTTCAGTGTATTTCCATTGAGTTAAAGACCAGACGTTTGCGGTAGTATAATAAAGATCCTATAGGCTCCAGGAAATAAAGTGCTGAGCCCCTCTATGGTACATACATCTCCGGCTCTATAGCTAATAGTAGGGCTTCCTTGTAACAACATAGTCAGTTGGTGAACTAACTCTCTTTCCCTGGTGTACTGTTATGTTAGCCACTAGCTTTTCATTACGACGAAAGACCTTGCAGATGATCCTAATACCACGTGTGTTATTTGATGACTGGTCATGCGTCGCAAATGGAACACTATTCCCTTGATGTGCACTACTTTTGACCAGGGCCGACAGGGAATAGGGTGCCATTTGGGACACACACTGGGCTTCATATTCTATTTCACATGCAGCATTTGTAACATTCCCTAAAAACTGAACTTTATTAGCCCCGGAGACTTTAGACAGCTCAATTCTAAGATGGGAGTCAGATTGCAAGACTGTATGTGGTTGCTGCTTGTCTGGTTTCACTCTTAAATCAGAACCAAATGGCGTGGCTGCACAGCTAGTGGACAGAGAATAATTTTTATTTATTTTATTTCACCTTAATTTAACCAGGTAGGAAAGTTGAGAACAAGTTCTCATTTACAACTGCGACCTGGCCAAGATAAAGCAAAGCAGTTCGACACATACAACAACACAGAGTTACACATGAAGTAAAACAAACATACAGTCAATAATACAGTAGAAAAATAAGTCTATATAAAATGTGAGCAAATGAGGTGAGATAAGGGAGGTAAAGGCAAAAAAAGGCCATGGTGGCAAAGTAAATACAATATAGCAAGTAAAACACTGGAATGGTAGATTTGCAGTGGAAGAATGTGCAAAGTAGAGAGAAATAATGGGGTGCAAAATAAATAAATAAAAACAGTAGGGGGAGAGGTAGTTGTTTGGGCTAAATGATAGATGGGCTATGTACAGGTGCAGTAATCTGTGAGCTGCTCTGACAGCTGGTGCTTAAAGCTAGTGAGGGAGATAAGTGTTTCCAGTTTCAGAGATTTTTGTAGAATTTTAAGAATAGAATAGAATTTTAAGAATAGACTTTGTTTGTTTGATAAATGGCACTACATTTGAGCTAGATTGCTACAGCAGGAAAATAATCCTGCAGCAACAGGAAATGTACATAATTATGTGGATTAGAAATCATTTATATTTCTGTAGGGGTTGATACATATTCTGCGAAAATCAAGTCTGTAATTTCAAAGTGAAAATTACAAACTTCAGAAGCCTTTTTAACCTCTTAAGTCGACCCTCTACTTTTTTGAACATTCTGTTAAAAATCGCGCAACATTTCAGCGCCCTGCTACTCATGCCAGGAATATAGTATATGCATTTGCTTAGTCTGTGTGGATAGAAAACACTCAGACGTTTAAAAAACTGGTTAAATCACTGCTGTGGCTTTACCAGAACGGCATTTACATCGAAAAGCACAGGAAAAACTGATCACTGAAAATGGGAAAATATATCCATGCGCTACTTGAACCCATTGATAAACGTGAACCACAATTAATTGACTGAGGTTGCAGTACCTACAGCTTCCACACGGTGTCTAGAGTCTTGTCATTTCCCTTCGAGTTTTTTCTTGGTCAAACACATACAGGACACCGTATCTCCTCCGGTCTAGGACCGGATATTTTCGTTGAGTTTCTAGCCGGACATTTTTCCAGACGGACAGCTAATGATCTTTACATCGCCTCCTGATGAATTTTATCGCTTATTAACGTTTACTAATACCTAAAGTTGCATTACAAACGTATTTCGAAGTGTTTTGTGAAAGTTTATCGTCGACTTTTTGAATTTAAAAAAATGACGTTACGTTTTGAAACGATGTTTTTTTCGTTTATCACACAGTCTACATATAACGATATCTAGGCTTTATATGGACCGATTTAATCGAAATAAAGACCCAAATAGTGTTTATGGGACATCTAGGAGTGCCAACAAAGAAGATGGTGAAAGGTAATGAATGTTTTCTATTTTATTGTGCGGTTTGTGTAACGCCGAAATGCTAATTATTTTGTTTACGTCCCCTGTGGGTCTTTTGGGGTGTTGCATGCTATCAGATAATAGCTTCTCATGCTTTCGCCGAAAAGCATTTTAAAAATCTGACTTGTTGCCTGGATTCACAACGAGTGTAGCTTTAATTCGATACCCTGCATGTGTATTTTAATGAACTTTTGAGTTTTAACTAATACTATTAGCATTTAGCGTAGCGCATTTGCATTTCCAGAGCTCTAGTTGGGACGCAAGCGTCCCGAGTAGAAGCAACAGGTTAAACCTCAAATACACTACAAGTTTGACATTTTCTGCATTGCGGGAAAGTTCTCTTGCAACAGGGTGATCAAATTAAGACCATACACCTGTATTCCCAATATAGTGCACTACACTTGAGCAGAGCCCTATGGACTCCGGTGAAAAGTAGCTCACTACATAAGGAATGAGGTGCCATTTGGGATGCAGCCTTAGTTTCGAGAGCCTGCAAGGCTTTACAACAGTCAGATTCAACACTCTACACTAACGCTTCTCCAAATGGAACCAAATCACCTGAAATTATTAAGTCTAAAGAAGGTCAGTTTTATTGCTTCTTTAATCATGACCACGGTTTTCAGCTGTGCTAACATAAATGCAAAAGGGTTTTCTATAATGATCAATTAGCCTTTTAAAATGATGAACTTGGATTAGCTAACACAATGAGCCATTGGAACACAGGAGTGATGGTTGCTGATAATGGGCCTCTGTACGCCTATGTAGATATTCAATTTTTATTTTTTACATCTGCCGTTTCCAGCTACAATTGTCATTTACAACATTAACAATGTCTACACTGTATTTCTGTTATTTTAATAGACAAAAAAAAGTGCTGCTCATTCAAAAACAAGGGAATTTCTAAGTGACCCCAAACTTTTGAACGGTAGTGTATACTGAAAAATAGAAAAACGCAACACGCAACAATTTCAAACTGACTTACAGATCCATATAAAAGGAAATAAGGAAATCAGTCAATTGAAATAAATACATTAGGCCCTAATCTATGTATTTCACATGACTGGACAGGGGTGCAACCACAGGTGGGTTTAGGGGGGGCTTATTTTTCACCACGAAAGGGCTTTAAAAAAAACAGATAGAAATACTCCTTGAGCATCACGTTTTGTTGAAAAAAAAATTGACGGTTTAGGAAAGAATCTGGCTTTTCAACGCTGGTAACCCGTTGTATAAAAGCAATAATATACTCAAGTCCGTGTGTTTTGACATTTGTATCATGGCTGTGATGGTCTACGCCACTCGGTTTCGCCACTCGTTTCTTTTATATGCCCAATGATTGCTCAACAATTCAAAAGGTCGACAGGCTTCAGCGCGTCACACTTTATTCATTGTTCTAACCTTCATAGGGCGCATCATTCAATCTCAGAGCGGCTTCCTAAAACCATCGTTATTAACGTTGCACTTGAAAATTTGCGCAATCTAATGCCTGCCTCAGACCACTTGTAGAACAGCTCAGAACATAGAATCACACGGTTTATCCGTCTCTCTGTGACCACCAATAACTTCCGAACAAAGTTGAATACAAATACAATGTTGCCAATGTCTTTGTAATTGATACAAAAAAAAGCGACGTATAGGCATATTTCAATATATTTCAATATATTTCATGTTCAATCGAGTTGTATTTTGTTGTATTAGGCTGCTGTCTGTAATTTGTCTCTATATATTTCATGATGTCTAGTCTACCCAGGTTGTATCACTACCAGCCGTGATTGGGAGTCCCATCAATTTTCCCAGCATCGTCCGGGTTTGGCCGTCATTGTAAATAAGAATTTGTTCATAACTGACTTGCCTAGTTGTTTAAAAAAAAAAAAAAAAAAAAATTGTGCTCAATGATGTGCCAAATCTGTGATTTTGTGCATTTTTATTGGGTAAGCATTAGAACAGGTATTCCCAACCCCAGGGGTATGCGCAATGCTGTCGGGGGTATGCCAAAGACAAATGCAATTCACATTTTTTAAAAAGAGTAATAATTTTTGTTCACATTTTCAAACAGGGGGGGATCATTTTTCCCCCCCCTCGCCTGAGTAGGCTCGAAACGCCAAAAATGTTATTAAACCATCTAGTATTCAGCAAAATAACAACACAATGTCAAATTGTCACGACTCCTACCAAAGGTGGCTCCCCTTCCTGTTCGGGTGGTGCTTGGAGGTCGTCGTCACCGGCCTACTAGCTGCCACTGATCCCTTTTCCCCTTTCTGTTTCTTGGTTTCCCCTGTTTTGTGTGTAGGCTGATTAGTCGGGCTATGTTAGCCAGTAGGCCCGCCTGCTCTTTGTGCAGGATTGTTTTGTGTTGCCACTGTGCACGTTTGATGTTGACGTGCTTTCGTTCGTGGGCTTTTCCCCGGACTGTTTGAGTCCCCGTGTTTGGGCATTTGTTTTGTGTGTGCCCTGTGTTTCGTGGGGTGGCTTATGTTCGCTGTGTGTGCAATTAAAAGCACTACCCTGTACTATCTGCTTCCTGCGCCTGACTTCGCACCCACTACGCCCAGAGCGTTACACAAATACAGGTAGCCCAGTCAAATAATTAACATACAATCACATTAACCGTTACTCTCGCATGGGAATTCCACTAACGGTCCGTAAGAATTCCACAAACGGTCCGTATTTAAAAAAAGTAAGGCCCGTGTCCATAGAGACGCATACCAGCTCTACTGGTAGTACTGCTACTACCAGCAGTACTACAACTGCACCTGTCGACGACACAAGTTGTTCTGCTTCCACGAGCACATCCAATGCTAGCATCAGTAATTCTACATTTGTTGTTCGTCCATCGAGCATGGACATTGACAGTTGTGAATCTGATGCAGCCGAAGATCTACTGCCCCCTTACCCGGGAAAGCACCGAACAACAGACAGGGACGTTGGACCATTGAAGAGGCGCAAATATGGTGAAAACTACATTGATTTGGGGTTCACTTATATTAGGAGTAGTGCCTTTCCTCAGCCACAGTGTGTTAGATGTGCAAAAGTACTATCTCACAACTCAATGAAACCTTCACTCTTGCGCAGACATTTAGACACAAAACATGCCAATTTGAAAAATCAGCAAACGGGAGTTCTTTGAGCGAGAATTCAGACGACTTTCGAGTAGTAAGACATGTATAAAAGCAACATACCCCATTAATAAGAAGGGGCTAGAAACGTCTTATATGGTGAGCTACCGAGTGGCTAGGACATGCAAGCCCCATACTATTGTGGAGGAATTAATTCTTCCTGCTGCCGCGGATATGGCTGGGACAATTCTGAGGGAGAAGGACAAAAAAAACTATAGACAATGCCTTCATCAAACAACTCTTTTTTTCATGACGCAGTAGTGACGTGGCAGGAGATGTTTTGAAACAATTACTGCTTTGCATACAAGCCAGTGAATTCTATGTGTTACAGCTGGGTGAGTCAGATGTGGCAGGCCTGGCACGGCTCCATTACTTTTATGGGGGGGGGTCAATTAAGGAAGACATCCTCTTCTGCAAACCACTGGAAACCAGGACAGCAGGGGAGGATATTTTTAAAGTACTAGACAGCTTTGTGAGATCAAATGGACTTTGGTGGTCAAGATGTGTTGGTATCTGTACTGATGGCGCAAAAGCCATAACACGGAGACATAGTGGAGTGGTGCGTGCAAGCAGTTGCTCCCGACGCCACTTGGGTACACTGCAGCACCCACCGAGAGGCTCTTGCTGCCAAGGGAATGCCTGACATCTTGAAAGACGTTTTGGACACTACAGTGAAAATGGTTAACTTTGTGAAAGCAAGGCCCCTGAACTCTTGTGTATTTTCTGCACTATGCAATGATATGGGCAGTGACCATGTAACGCTTTTACAACACACAGAAGTGCGCTGGTTATCAAGGGCCAAAGTATTGACACATTTTATTATATTGAGAGATGAGCTTAAAGTTCTTTACTGACCATAATTTTCCCTTGTCTGACCGTTGCATGATGACGAGTTTCTCACATGACTGGCCTATCTGGGTAATGTTTTTCTTGCCTGAATGATCTGAATCTAGGATTACAGGGACACCCTGCATTATATTCAATGTGCGGGACAAAATTGAGGCTATGATTAAGAAGTTGGAGCGCTTCTCTGTCTGCATTAACAAGGAGAACACACAGGTCTTTCCATTGTATGATTTTTGTGTGCAAATGAACTCAAGCTTACGGACAATGTCTAATTTGATCGTGCGCAATTACGCAGGTACTTTCCCGAAACGGACGATACAAACAACTGGATTTGTTATCCCTTTCATGCCCTGCTTCCAGTCCACTTACTGAACAAGAGAGCCTCATCGAAATTGCAACAATTGGTTCTGTGAAAATTGAATTTAAATCAGAAGCCACTGCCAGATTTCTGGCTAGGGCTGCGCTCAGAGTATCCTGCCTTGGAAAATTGCACTGTTAAGACACTGATGCCCTTTGCAACCACACACCAATGCGAGAGTGGATTCTCGGCCCTCACTAGCATGAAAGCTAAATACAGGCACAGACTGTGTGTGGAAAATGATTTAAGACTGAGATTCTCTCCAATACACCCCAACATTGCAGAGTTATGTGCATCCTTTCAAGCACACCCTTCTCATTAACCTGTGGTGAGTTATTCACAATTCTTGATGAACAAATAAGGGTTTTATATGTAAGATGGCTACAAAGAGCAAAGTTATTGATTATTATTTGTGACCTGGTCCTATAAGAGCTCTTTGTCACTTCCCCACGAGCCGGTTTGTGACAAAAACTCACACTCATTCTTATGTTTAATAAATATATCAACATGAGAGTGCGCTGACCCCTGGTGCTAGAGGGGGTACGCAGCTGGAGGTTGAATGTTTGAAGGGGCACAGGACTATAAAATGCATTAGAAGAATAAGCCGCCTCAAATATTTTCCGTGGTGAATCTTCTCGAGGAGCGATCCCGACGTCAGTATTGTTAATTATTTCCCCATTTGAAGGAAATATTTGATCCCATCAGTATTGGCACATGCTCCAATGACGCGCTTCTCTGAGCGGCGTTTTGGGAAACGTCTTCGGCCGTTGTAAGAAATATGCATCGTTAAAAACACCTGTAAGCCTTAGTTCCATCGCTATCAGGACACCGGGCCCTGATCTGTTGCATCAGCCTCATTTGCTTTTTAACACGTTTTGTTATGCACTGCTTCTATGAATTTGGGATCTGTCTTCCCACAACTGTTCCAGAGTCTGTTTGGAATAGGCCATTTCTTTCTCGCACCGAATGACAAGCTGACCAACAGAATAGGGAAACTTTCGGACTATGGGGGATAGTACATTGACATAGGCTAGTGATCTTGCTGTTCGTTACTCGTCTTGTCTGCTGAGGAAAAGTTTTTTTTTTTTTATCTTCAAAGTGCACATCGGAATTCGGTAAGAAGGACGCACGCCGTTGCATCCTCGGGTTGCATGTTCCGTTAAGATGCATAACCATAATCTAAATGTGAATTCTGTCATTCTGAGCACCATGGGTGGACGCCCTCATCAGGTTAAGCACCCTATACATGTGGGTCCATTACATTTCTCAAATGTCTGGTAAATTAAAATGCTGCTGGTGAAATGTTCAGAAACCCTGGTAAGTGTGTGTGTGTGTGTGTGTTTTTTTTTTTTAAAAGAGAGCCAGGCTGGGTTATGCAAGTTGTGTCTATCTGTGTGTGTGAAGCAGTCCTTGGTGTCGTTGTGGTTAATAGCATCAAAACACAGTGTGGCCATGTTGTGGTCCCCTACCTAGTGAGCGGTCCCTGGTCTGGTTGGTGGAGCGCACTACGGGCAGGCTGGCGCGGGAGCGGCTGCCTCTGGTGAAGGTGGTGGGGGCATCAGCCTCTGACATGGTGTCCAGAGACTCCAGAGAGGCCAGGGAGAGGTGCTCAGCCTGGTCCCCTACACTGGAGCTGCTAAGGCCGTGTTTAGGGCTTCTGCTCTATAAGGGAGAAGAGGAGAAAGAGGTTCAAGAGGGGGTCACGATACATAGGAAAAGGTTGTAAAAAATTCCGGTAACTTTCCCAAAAGGTCCCCCTCAAAATGTATTCTGGGAAGGTTACTGGGACTTTGCAACCCTACATAGGAAGCTTACACAAACTGAAACACAATTTCCCTAAGCTATGTGCCAGTGTCACATGCAGGAATCAAACCCACCATAACTCTGTGTTGCAAGCACCATTCTTTAACCAACAAAGCCATCTGAACCAAACACTAGTGTTACTTCTTTTAAGTGTTTAAGACAAAAGACAAGCTTTTTAACTACAACGTGAACACAGTGAAAAGCCCAGTGCCATTGTGTGACATTCTAGTCATGCATTCAAGTCTATTTGGGTGTCAATTGTTTGCATCAGTGCAGATTGCAGACAGACACTGCCTGTTATAGGTTATGTCACACAAGCACACACACACACACCATAATTTCCCATGGCGCAATTGCTAAAAATGGAAGAGAGGGCAGTAATTTGGTTGTGCTGGGGTATCCCCCTCAGCCCATTGACTAATGTGGAGCAGGCAGTAATTTGGTTGTGCTGGGGTATCCCCCTCATTGACTAATATGGAGCAGGCAGTGATTTTGGCAGGACTATACAGATAAGGTGAGGTGAGGCAAACAAGACACACCCCACTATATAGCATGACACACCCTACTATATAGCATGACACACCCTACTATATAGCATGACACACCCCACTATATAGCACACACACTATGATTTTCAATGTCGCAGTCCCTAGGCCTTATCACGTATTAATAATGCGTTTCTCTTTTGACAAGCTTCACACAACTTGAGAAGTGAAGGGTTAACACACACACGCTTTTCTCACTTGTGGTGCAGGTAGTTACAGCCCCAAAATCGATATTGTAGAAAAAATAACTCCAGCACAACGCTTTTTTTCAAGTTATTTTTCAAGCTTTGCACAACAACCAAGGGAAAAGGTGTAGCGAGGCTGATTAAAGCCACTAATGAGTTCACCAGGCAGACAGTCCTGTGGGCCTGGCAGAGTGTTAAAGGTTGTGGAGCTCTTTGAGAAGCCTGGTAGTATTGTAAGGTTATCTGTGCCAGGGTGACAGTTTGACTAGCATTGAGAGGTCAGCACACTGAGAGCCCTTTATCAAGCTAACAGTTCTGAGGACACACCCAGGTGCACACACAATAGCTTCTCCTTTTCAGTTTATTGAGAAGTCCTTTACATTTTTTTCCCCAATCATTGAATTGGAATTTCAGTTTTCTTCCTGAATTGACTGCCTTCAATTCAAATTGATCCCAACCCTGACAGACAGGTTAGCTGGGATGCAGACAGTCACACGCCCAGGCATGATGCAGATAAGATAAAAATCAGACTAACTGTGTGGGGTAATTGGATTTTCAGCAAGTACCTCTGAATGTCAAGCTCAGAATG
The DNA here is from genome assembly GCF_034236695.1 of Oncorhynchus nerka. Taxonomy (NCBI): domain Eukaryota; kingdom Metazoa; phylum Chordata; class Actinopteri; order Salmoniformes; family Salmonidae; genus Oncorhynchus; species Oncorhynchus nerka. The sequence goes on along the minus strand of NC_088417.1, from coordinate 38,923,257 downwards.
GAGAGAAGACAACATGCCCTGTAAGGACTGATGGAATATATATATAGAGAGAGAGGGAGGGAGAGAGAGAGAGAGAGGAGAGAGAAGACAACATTCCCTGTAAGGACTGATGGAATATATATATAGAGAGAGAGGGAGGAGAGAGAGAGAGAGAGAGAGAGAGAGAAGACAACATGCCCTGTAAGGACTGATGGAATATATATATAGAGAGAGAGGGAGGGAGAGAGAGAGAGGGAGGGAGAGAGAGAGAGAGAGAGAGAGAGAGAGAGAGAGAAGACAACATGCCCTGTAAGGACTGATGGATTATATATATAGAGAGAGAGGGAGGGAGAGAGAGAGAGAGAGGGAGGGAGAGAGAGAGGGGAGGGAGAGAGAGAGAGAGAGAGAGAGAGAGAGACGTGGGGAAAGGGAGAGGTGAGATGGTCATCAAACATGTCAAGAAACAAGGCAGCAATTTGAACAGAACTGTTTGAGATATTAAAAATATATATTTTTTTAGAGTATACTGTACTGTATCTGCTTTCCAATAGAGCCAACATAAACTATAGTCTACTAATCCTTTGCTATTAATAGCTGTATATTTTTTTTAATAGTCATCACCCTCCACACCACCATTATTATTCAGATGACATCGTTGAGTGGATGACACCTTCAGTGTCATCACCAAAGGAGTGACCGGTCACCTGACATTGCAGCAGCATCCTCTGGGTATATCTGGGGTGGCATCCCAAATGGCAGCATATTCCCATACGGCCCTGGTCAAAAGTAGTGCACTATATAGGGAATAGGCGGCCATTTGGGACAGAGGCCTGATGACCCGAGCACTACAACTCAATTGTGTCGTGAGTAGAAAGGTAAGGCCTTTGTATGCATGGCCCATGATGATGGAGGGCCAAGTTCAGTTGATGTGTCACCCGAAACCAAGGAGCACGCTCGGTAATTTGAACTGAATTGGAATTATTTATGAGTGAAAAGTAATTATTTATGAGTGCAACCAATTATGTTGAGGTAGATACAGTACCAGGCTGCTCTGAAAACCTGGCAGTGTTAAAAACATACTGTCACATGTGGTAAAATACATACTGAGCAAGATGGAGAGAGAGAGGCTCCCTGCGGATGGTGGTAATAGTTTACACATCTACACCAAAATGAGGTGTTGTCTATCGGATGAGCTTAGCAAGTTAATCTCCTTCTCTCCCTTTCACACACGCGCACACGCACACACACACAACCTCCCTCCCTCTCTCTGGCAGGTACCCCATTATCACAGAAAAGCCACTTCCTATCCCAGCAGAAACCACTTCCTGTCGTGGCCTAGACGTGTAAAAATCACGGTTTAACCTCCGATTACAACCACCAACCTGCTGTTAAGACACATCGACCACACATTGATCCGGTCACGGCTGGGGAGTTAGACCGAAATTCCACATGTCACCGTGTGTGGTTTAGTTAGCGATGACAGTCAATGGTCACCGTAGAGCACCTACTATTTTCAGCACTGAGTAGGCAGTCATATCATTCTATGTAGGTCACTGACAGAGTGCCTGGCACGGAGAAGTAAACACGTTTGATACAGGTACAGTAAAAGTGATTACACAAGGATGACAATGATTATGGCCGTCGGGAACAAATGAATCAAAACGCATTCAGTCGGAAGGTTACTACTTTACCAAGGTAATTGGATATTGCTCCTACACGTTACACTATTTACTACTCCGAGAGAGCATGTTCTGTTTTCAAAGTCTCTAACAAAAGATCCAGCGTGCCTTTTAGTTGCAGTTTCGCCATTGTTCACATTTACATTTCCAAAATGGTTTCTTTCCAGAGGTGGTGTCCATTGCAGAAATGGGGGGGGGGGGGGGGTACCTAGTCAACTGTACAACTAATTGCATTCAACTGAAATGTGTCTTCTGCATTTAACACAACCCCTCTGAATCAGAGAGGTGCAGGGGGCTGCCGTTATCGACATCCACGGCACCAGGGGAACAGTGGGTTAACTGCCTTGACAGATCTTTACCTTGTCAGCTCTGGGATTCAAAACCTGCAACCTTTCGGTTACTGGCCCAACGCTCTAACCACTAGGCTACCTGCCGCCCCATTGGGTGTTTGATGTCTGTTTTGTTATACTCATTGAATACATCCCTTAAAATTCCTTTATTATTCTCCGTCAAATGTATAAAACGGTTTGGCTGCTATATGAGTTTTTATAGAGTAGCATTTTACTTTGTGTGCATAACAGTGTTGCTTCCGTCCCCCTCCTCGCTCCGACCTGGGCTTGAACCAGGGACCCTCTGAACACATCAACAACTGCCTCCCACGAAGGATTGTTACCCATCGCTCCACAAAAGCTGCAGCCCTTGAAAAGGGAAACAACTTCAATATTTCAGAGCGAGTGATTGAAGCTCTACTTGCGCGCACCGCTAACTAGCTAGCCATTTCACACTGGTTACGCGCGTGTGTGTGTCTCTACTGTCTTTCGAGCCTTGAAAGATTTTCACGAGTGTCAAATCAGGTTACTTTTGCATACAATTTAGGTACATTTCCTGGATTCACAAACGAGCAGATACCACAAAAACGGATGGATGAAAAGTCAAGAAATAAGAAAAATTCCATACCATTGTTGTCCAACTGAATGTATTCACCTGAAATGTGTCTTCGGCATTTAACCCAACCAATCTGAATCAGAGAGGCAGGGGGCTGCCATAATCAACATCCACGTCTTCAGCGCACAGTGGGTTAACTGCCTTGCTCAGGGGCAGAACAACGGATTTTTACCTGGTCAGCTCGGGGATTCGATCCAGCAACCTTCCAGTTGCTGGCCCAACACTCTAAACTCTAGGATACCTGGCGCCCCCATTGTCTAAACATCATTATGGTTGTGGCGTCGTGGTTTCAGACAGATGATCAGAGGTATTTTACAGTGCTGAGACGTGGCGATTAAATTTGAATTATGACATTTAAAAATAATCACTGCTTCCAGCAAAAGATAGTGGCAGACATAGAACACTTTATGGAAAATATAGCCATGGCTGCCAGGGGGCTGAGCTGATTTCTGCAAAACAGAAGCAACTTCACAAGTAATGTTTCCAAGTCTTTGCTTAAGAGCGCTTCATGCTTCAGGTTGTGCAGCACAGAAATAGAAATAGACCAACTTAAATTGATCTAATGTCAAGGAATTGTTCTCAATTCCTCATTTTAAGAGTCGAATGAGACTATTTACTCCGTCTAGTCGGCATCTAGGTCTTTCTCTCGCCAAACTTGGCAGAGCGTGGACTTCTGCCAGGAAACAGAAGCTCATCATGGTTTAGCCCCCACACTGGTGATGTCAGCAAGCCTTTTCACTTAAGATGCTAATTGTGTTGGCTCCCTGAGGAGAGGAGGAGAGAGAGAGAGCGAGAGAGAGAGAGGACCATCCCTTAGCCCCGTGTAATTAACTGGCCTGATCTGTATGAGTATCACATCTGGAGTCCCTTAACAGTGTACACTCTGTCTGCGTACTGTACTTCTACATGCTGCCCTGTACACGGTGGGAAGACAGCAAGACACACCGTCGAACCACCCTCTCTAACCCTAACTGGATATCTGTGTGTTAACAGAGCGGCTCCTCAGATCGGACAGGTTTATCCGTATGCCTGCGTGGCCCAGCAACAAAAGGATAGACGCTCAGCTGGATATTGTAAGCCACTTTATGGTCCAAAATTGGAGTCTGGAGTTTTTGCTGAAGACCTGACGAGGAAGAATGCAAGATCTGTTACTTTACGGTTCACCACCAAACAGACATGGCATTGGTTGACTACTCTAAAGGCCGTGGTTTGAATTCCCAGATCATCTCAGAGATGGCTCCATTTTCTGCTCAGCGCATTCAGTATCCTCGTGTCTGTCTGTGGGTCTCCAACGCTTCACGGTCTTTTGTATCATCCAGGCTGTGTCCCAAATGGCACCCTATTCCCTGGGTAGTGCCTACAGGGCTCTGGTGAAAAGTAGTGAACTAGTGTTAATGACCTTACATACTAGTATCCCCTTATCATCCATTCCCATTCATTATGGCTGTGTCCCCCTCCCTTTATTTATTTATTTTACCTTTATTTAACCAGGCAAGTCAGTTAAGAACAAATTCTTATTTTCAATGACGGCCTAGGAACAGTGGGTTAACTGCCTGTTCAGGGGCAGAACGACAGATTTGTACCTTGTCAGCTCAGGGGTTTGAACTTGCAACCCTCCGGTTACTAGTCCAACGCTCTAACCACTAGGCTACCCTGCCGCTCCGTAACCACTCTCATACCACACTCCACCTCTAATCCCCCCCTCCCTCCAAAATCATCACATGACCTTCAGACAGACTTCCTGCCTGCCTGGGGCTGGACAGACCAGGCTAATTGGTTCATTGAAAGGGGTCGACTTTACAGCATCAACAATCAAAGCCAATCACGGCGTTCCATGGAGAAGGGCTAAATAATCTGTGGACTCGAGGCGGTTTGCCCGGTGGTTGCACACTACGGCATATCAAATTCATATTTACTCTCTGTCGGCGATAAATGAATATTTTTATTAGGTAATAACTGTAGTCAAAACAGACATACCAGACTTACACTGTAACAGACACATTACGATATGTCAGACACATTACGGCATATCGAATTCCTATGCCCTGTCATCAATAAATGAATTATTGTTACGGGATTGCTGGATATAAAAGTATCATGAATCAATGTATGCGTATGCAGCAGCAAAGTTGTAAAATATATATTTCAAAAAATAGGTTAATGGAAAAAAACATGAACAAAAATGAATAATTGTAGCAAGAGTTGCAGTCAAAGCAGATAAAGCACACGCTGACACATTCAGAGGTAGGAGTAGCTGCCTTATTTAGCCTACTGTTGTACAGTCTTATAAGATCCAGAGTCTGGGAAAAAGAGATAGTGGCAACGTTCAAACGAGGGTTTAGCTGTGAAATCCCTCTAGCCAGAGATGGACTGCATCCCAAAAGGGCATCCTTTTTGTAGTGCACAAAAAAAAAGATGTAGCGCACTACTTTTGGGCAAAAGGGAATAGGGTGCCATTTGAGACGCAAAAAAACAAACCATATGAGACCACATGATGACAGGTCCATTGACCTTCCCAGAACCTACGTTCAATCGGTTTCAGCAACTTTGAAATGTGCACAACTGATTTGGCCCAGCCATTCGATTACGTTCACTCAGGCAGACCTCAGACTCACATACAGACCTCCGTGTGCCTGCACTGAGAGAGCCTATACAAAACATATTAGCCTGAGCACACAAACATAGAGGGCTCGCCGACAGCAAACTCAGACTCCCGTACTTTCACGAGCCAAACGTACTCATACGAGCGATGCAAATGGAAGGTTGGAGATTTACAGAACGTTGACGTTCACATATTATTACAATGCACTGTGGCAATCAATAGTGTCGCTCAGTTGCTTGTTCATCCGACCAACTTACTACAAATACTGAATCAATATGCTCTCAATTTCAACCTGTACATAAGAGGCATACATGCCCAGTCATCAGTCACATTCCTGATCATAAGCAGAATTAAATAGATTAAATATTTCCCTCCAGATTTGAAGACATTTAATAGAATAGAAGATATTTACAGTGAATTACCAGCACAGCGATTATCTCCCTCCTGCAGAGCTTCCCATATCCTAGTCTAGTGGAAACTCCCCTGGTCTGCTGAACACACACATCCTGCTGTTATTCCAGCCCCACTGTTCTGTTCTGTTCTGTTCTCCCCCAGACTGGATAGAAGGATGGTGGTGACTTCCAGTCCAGCCTGCCAAGGATAAAACTCACATCAAAGTTCTATCACCACCACAGTGTCAGGGGAGAGCAGTCAAGGGATGTGGGTGTGTGTGTGTGTGTGTGTGTGTAGAACCAGGGCAACCACATATGCATGTGGACGCGCGCACACAAAACACACTATTCAAAATCAACACATAAAAAAAATATATAAAAAAATATTTATTTTTTTAAAGCTCTAAATCATGCATTGAAAAAAATTCTATCTTTGTGCACCGAGACAAGATTTATCTGGGAGCAGTATATCGATTTACAAGTTTGACAGTGTGTTTTAGATCAAATGAATAGCTCTGAAATGTCCCCAATCCCCTTTGGTGTTTACAGCCTCCCATCTCGTGAGGGCTGGAAGAAGACAGAACGATGACACCGGTCCCCAGAACAGATAAGACCTCAGCCTGCTAGGCTAAACCTCACTGGTAATACTGGTAAAACTTAAATCAGTGTCTCTGAGAAACAGACTAGCCATAGGGAAATTCGGGAAAATGCCAGGTGGACCAGTCCATCTTTAGCCAAGAGCGACAGTCTAAATATTTTTTTTTTGTTGCACAAAATAATCATTATTTGGATAATAAATGGGGGCCTCTAGGAAAACAAATGGCCTGGTGTATTAGAGATTTCTGGTCCCAATCCACCCCTGGTCTCTCCCCTCGCAGCATGGGACATAGACCCTAACGACCACTCAGACGGTCCATCTTCACCATATTTGTACAATGAAATTGCTAGTATGTCTCTAAATAGCAAGTAAAGTTGTATTCCCTTAATAAGGAAAAAAAAAGAAAATCACATGTTAAACTTCATGTGAAATATAATCACATGTGAAGTGTTTGAAAACCATATGGTTTCGCATGTGGATATTTTTCATGAGATTTCACAGGCAATGCCCTACAAAACAAAGATTAGTCCTTAAGATGTCATCAACTTACATATCTGACTGCATTGTGTAGGTGTATTTATACAGTAATTATTATTCAACATGTCCTCACCTGGGATTTGAACTCACACCCTCTTGGTTCACAGCATTCCAAACTTCCTGCTACGCCACCATGTCTGTGGCGATTACTGACTTCACCTGTGTCCCTACACTTTGGACTTCAAAGTAAATCTTTAAAAAAATACCCTCAAGAAAAAAAATATTGTATTGTATTCATCATGGTGATTCAGGGGTAACATTATTCCCCACCAACATTAAACTATACAGAAAACCCTCAAATTGCTGAAAATTAAATTAATGATGAGAGAATAGTCAGATTATTTGCTAACTTAAATAGCAAAATAGTGCCATCTGCACTGCTAAGTGCAGAGATGTATTATAGGTAATGAATCTGTAGGGGACTTTGTATTCTACAGACTTTGTGGCCCAAGGTTGTGAGAGATCAAATCCCAGGTGGGGTCATATTGAAAAGTCAGCACTAAGAGATCATGTCAAATGGAATCAGATTGATTAAAGATGTTTACAATATTTTAGCTGAACAGCGTACCACTTAACTTAAAACCCCCATACCATTTCATTACTTCCTGTAAAAAAAAATGTTTTTTTGTTTGTTTTTTTTAACACAGGAAATGTGCAGTTTCACATGTGAAAACATAAGAGACATACGAGGTCAGTTGTTCACATGTTACATTTAGAGTTCACATGTGAGCAGCATGTGAAAATCTCATTCTCACATGTGAATGTTTTTCATACGTGAAAATACAAAAAAAATTGAAAATGTATCAAATGTTGTCACGTGTAGTTTCATGCCATCGCGTGTTGAAATTTTGCGTCGCCATGTCACATCTATTTCACACCGAAGACATGTTTTCACGTGTACTTTCATAGTCTCACGGGTTGCTTTTGCACGAGATCACATGTGAAACGCCTGTGATCACGTGAAATTCAAGAGTTATGTTGCACAGCATTTAAAGTTACAGGTGATTACATCAGAAGATAAACGTTGGAAATAACACGAGGTTGTTGGTCATGGAATACCTTGCACGCTTGCTTTACTGGTTCTGTTTTGTACTGGTGCCTGTAACTGTCATGCAATTTTGGGATTGAGTTTAACAGGTCTGGGCTACCCAGGTCTTAACAGATCATTTCATTTACCCATTACTGTCCTTTCCACACACACACACACACACACACACACACACACACACACAGTATTTGCTGACAGAGCTCTGGCATCACGTCCTGTCTAGACCTGTTCTTTAATGTCATAACATTAGTACTCCGAGTATGATTTATCCCTTCTGACGCTTCCGGCTTTACCGTAATAACAGCTCTGCTGGGTTTCATTCTAAGAGGATCCACACCCGCACAGAGAGAGAACACACTCTCTTCCAGAGAGTTTGTCCTGGCCTGTATAACAGTTTAGGTCTAATTTGAGCCACTGTGTATATCTGATGATTGTGAAGACACACACACACACACACACAGTATTTCTGTTACATGGATTTGAAATAGGTATTTAAATAATTCTTTAAAATAATATGGACCCAGTGTGCTTTGTAATTTGTACATTTTGGTCATTTAGCAGACCCTCTTATCCAGAGTGACTTACAGTCAGGGAATTCAACTAAGGTATATAAACAACAACATATCAGTTTTTTTGTTGTTAATAAGAATGTGGTTGTTGTGAAGGCGTGTAGTTAAATGTATTTTGTATTTCAAAGAATTAAAAAAATAAACAAATACAAAATAGTGTTTTGTATTTTATTTTGATCCATTGGTAACATTTTGTAATTGTAACAAGATAGTTCTTTCCCCATCTCTGTCTGAATATAATACATCATAGCGAAGAAACGGGAGAAGGTAACAAGAAATGTGAGATACCACCTGTTACGTCTTAAGTAATATCTTAAGTAAAGTCTTCTTAGCATCACATCTCCCACATTCTCTCATAGTTAAGTTAACGTCTGAGAGTAAGTCACAATGGGTGCGCCCGCAAATGGCACCCTACTCCCTATGTAAGTGCTCTACTTTTGACCAGGGCCCAAAGGTCAAAAGTAGTCCACCCATAAATGGAATAGGGTGCCATTTGGGACAGAGGCGAGGTGTAGTTTCTTCAGAGTGCGGAAGAGTCGCAGGGCCCTGATCCCCATTATTAAAGTGTCTAGTGAAATGCTTACTGGGGACCACTCACACCCCTTTACTCTACCCACACCAAATGATCCTCCACCTCCCAAAGGAGAGGGAGGGGTGGGCGGGCAACACAGCGGCACAAACAAACACACACATTCGCACAAACACACTCTTAGTCACACACGGAACTTTTCATTAGATTTGACATTACTTAAGCAAATGTTCATCTCTCTTTCATGTGCGTTTTTACCTCCTGTAATCCCAGCATGCACACACACACACACAGCAACACAGAAGGTTCAGACAATCTTATCAGACCTGGATTTGTTTGATTGACCCATGTAAATAGGGAAAATATCGCTCCTTTCAACTCTACAGTTGCCCATCATCATCATGCCCTCCTATCACTCTCCTCCATCTGTTCCTGTCTTCTTTGACCTTTACGTGCATGCTCCTTGCGCACCATTGACCCCAGCATTGTTTTTTCTTTGATCTGTGCCTATATCAGTTATATCAGATACTACAACGCACTACACTCACAACTCCAGCACACACACGCTGATATTACAGTACACTAAACTCACGACTCAAGCCCTTTCTATCACACACACACACACACAACCTGCTGGAGAGAGAACCTGTAATCGACAGACAGATCTTCTCCAGTGACAACTGATACTGGTGCTCAGCCAGTATCCAAAACATGACTCATTCATCCATATGAGATTGGAAATGAAATATGAACTCAAACACAACGTAAACAAATAACAGAATTGCCCAATAAGGTAGGGAGCTGAAGGTTCGAGTTGCCAAACGTCAGCCTCGAAACCTTAATGACTTGGAGAAGATCTGCAAAGAGGAGTGGGACAAAATCCCTCCTGAGATGTGTGCAAACCTGGTAGCCAACTACAAGAAACGTCTGACCTCTGTGATTGCCAACAAGGGTTTTGCCACCAAGTACTAAGTCATGCTTTGCAGGTCAAATACTTGTTTCCTTTATGGCCACTTCTTCGAGATAGGGGGCGCTCTTTTAATTTTTGGATAAAAAACGTTCCCGTTTTAAACAAGATATTTTGTCACGAAAAGATGCTCGACTATGCATGTAATTGACAGCTTTGGAAAGGAAAAACTCTGACGTTTCCAAAACTGCAAATATATTATCTGTGAGTGCCCCAGAACTAATGCTACAGGCGAAACCAAGATGACATTTCATACAGGAAATGCCCCAGATTCTGAAGGTGCTATGTTCCAATGTCTCCTTATATTGCTGTGAATGCGCCAGGAATGAGCCTGCACTTTCTGTCGTTTCCCTAAGGTGTCCGCAGCATTGTGACGTATTTGTAGGCATATCATTGGAAGATTGACCATAAGAGACTACATTTACCAGGTGTCCGCCCTGTGTCCTGCGTCGAAATTATTGCGTAATCTCCAGGTCCATGCGCGTTCCATTTCTTCAGAGGAGAAACCAAACTGCCACGAATGATTTATCATTGATAGATATGTGAAAAACACCTTGAGGATTGATTCTAAACAACGTTTGCCATGTTTCTGTCGATATTATGGAGTTCATTTGGAAAAAGGTTTGCGTTGTAATGACTTAATTTTCGGGTTTTTTCTTACCCAAACGTGATGAACAAAACGGAGCGATTTGTCAACACAAATAACATTTTTGGAAAAACTGAACATTTGCTATCTAACTGAGAGTCTCCTCATTGAAAACATCTGAAGTTCTTCAAAGGTAAATGATTTTATTTGAATGCTTTTCTTGTTTTTGTGAAAATGTTGCATGCTGAATGCCAGGCTTAATGCTATGCTAGGCTATCAATACTCTTACACAAATGCTTGTTTAGCTATGGTTCAAAAGCAATATTTTGAACATCTGAGATGACAGTGTTGTTAACAAAAAGCTAAGCTTGAGAGCTAATATATTTATTTCATTTCATTTGCGATTTTCATGAATAGTTAACGTTGCGTTATGCTAATGAGCTTGCGGAGATAATTACACTCCTGGATACAGGTTTTTTTCGTAGCCAAACGTGATGAACAAAACGGAGCGATTTGTCCTACACAAATAATCTTTTTGGAAAAACTGAACATTTGCTATCTAACTGAGAGTCTCCTCATTGAAAACATCTGAAATTCTTCAAAGGTAAATGATTTTATTTGAATGCTTTTCTTGTTTTTGTGAAAATGTTGCATGCTGAATGCTAGGCTTAATGCTATGCTAGGCTATCAATACTCTTACACAAATGCTTGTTTAGCTATGGTTCAAAAGCATATTTTGAAAATCTGAGATGACAGTGTTGTTAACAAAAGGCTAAGCTTGAGAGCAAATACATTTATTTAATTTCATTTGCGATTTTCATGAATAGTTAACGTTACGTTATGGTAATGAGCTTGAGGCTATAAATAGGATCTCGAATACGGGATTGCTCGTCGCAACAGGTTAACTCCTCACGCCATTTGCTCACACTGTATATAGACTTTCTTTTTTTTCTATTGTGTTATTGACTGTACGCTTGTTTATTCCATGTGTAACTCTGTGTTGTTGTTTGTGTCGCAGTTGTACATTTACATTTACATTTAAGTCATTTAGCAGACGCTCTTATCCAGAGCGACTTACAAATTGGTTGTAAATGAGAACTTGTTCTCAACTAGCCTACCTGGTTAATTAAAGGTGAAATAAAATGTCAGTTATCAGCGATTCTGACAGAGGTGAATCAGAACAAAAACCTGTCTAATAACAACAATTATATGTTGACTTCCAGTGTGACTCAGACTTGTGTTGTAAGTAAACTACGCCTCTGCAAACAATGCTGTTGTGTATCATACCAAAGAATCCTGCTACATCAGAAGATTAGCTGGCCAGATTAGCTGAACTACTCTGTTTTCCATGTGTGCATTGTGAGACTTGTGTGTGTAAAGACTGTTGTCTGTCTAGGGGTGTTATCAGGTCTGGTTCTGTCAAAAAGGCTTATTCCACAGCCCTCATCCTGCCCCCCCCGTCACCCCCTTTCCCTCAGGATTAAACCCCAGGCACGGCGCCAATCTATGGGTCACTTGTCCCCTCAGCATCCCATCAACCCCAAACCTCCAGCCCCAACCTCCAGGCCCCACTTTAACACCCTCCACCTCCCGGGATGGCAGGTCTGCACGTGTCTGTCGTTAACTCCTCAAGCCCTGCGGCTGTCGTTCGTTTCAGTCCGAGGAGTCATTCTGATCTGAAGGCGGCACTTGTGGAGGAGTGGTTGGAGAGGACCTGAGCAGAAACCATTAAATAGCCTCAGCTCCTGCCTCCTGTTCTGACAGCCGTTGAGACTGCTGAGAGGGGCTGATTAAAAACAGATGTCTGGACAGACACCTGCTACACTGAGGTGATTGTGTGAATTGAGACACACAGGAATTAGAGCCATGACATGTCTCTTTATGAAAATAACACAGCATCTCAGTTAGAGGGTTTTGGAGGGATAAGAATTGTCTCACTCCAAGCTTTGGGGAGAAAGTCAAAATATATATCCAATATGGTTGGTTTTAACCAGTCCGTTGACATTTCAGTGTCATAACGAACTTAGCATTACAGCATAGTAGACTTGCAATCGTGTAAGACTTCTGTAAGGGACCTAGATTCCAAACTATTACATCACCTCTGTTGACTGTACATTCACGTTATTAAATATGTAACACAGCAATAAAACATCTGAAGAACATAGTACACACTCCAACTCTGAAAATCCCAGAGTGAAGAAAAATCAAATTTCAACTTTTTCCTGCATGTTGTTCGTGTTAGAGTTAAAGTAAAAAAAAAAAAAATGGAAGCATTTATTTCGCTTTCAGTGGATGATCGCAAATTCCAGCCAGAGAGAGAGAGAGCTGCTTCTCACTGTGCCACTGTTATCTAGGTGACCTTGGAGTTAAGGAATAACAGTGTAGCTGGGCCAGAAGCCTGGGGAGAGAGGTATGCAAGGGATCGGACAAATGTTGCAAACATTGAATAAAGTCTTTCACAAGTCTCTGAGGGAAGGGAGAAGATATACTCACTGGTATGAGTCACTCAATGAGTTCTACGGATTGTGATTCTCAAATGTGACAGGTGGCAAACCCATGGAGCTTCCAAAGAAAATATACAGATCCTGGCCTGTGTGGTCTAGTGGTTAGTGCCACAGACCATGCCACACAAGAGGCTGTCCACAGTGTTTATTTTGCCACCAAAAACAATCCATAAGGAAATAGAGGGGGTTACTAATCACAATGTGTCCAAGTCATTTTGTGTCCACCTGTAATGTAACACCCCCCCCACCCAAAGTGAGAGTACAAATCAGTATGTGCTTGCCGCTTCCTGACCGCTGGCCCTCCTGTGAAATCTCAACCCAAAGTGAGAGTACAAAGTATGTGCTTGCCGCTTGGCTATCCCGCACCGTAGCCACAGTTGAGGCTCTTCTTGTCCAGACAACGATGTGACAACGACGTGACAACAGTAGTGTGGGAGAGAATGGCCTTAGTGGCTTTTCACTCTGCTAGTGATTTTTCTAGTCTGCACTGCTTTTCGGAACAACAGTAAAATGTCGGACTAAGGTAGAGTTGTGATGTGATAGTTGATGAATGAGAGGGTTTGGGGTTGGGATGCACAATATAAAATCGGTAAGCATATCGGAATTGGACGATATTAGCTAAAAATGCCAACATCGGCCCGATGTCTAGTTTTACGCCGATGTCAAATCCGATGTCAAAGCTGACGTGTGTACCTATATAAATGTAGGTAGATGAAGTAATGACGCCACGAAAAAGACAGTGCGGCACGTACATCACATAATTCCTAACCTAGCCCACAATGTCTGCTATGTGGATCTATTTTGAAGTTTCAAAGGAAGATAACCAAAAGGCTATAAGAAACATTTGTGCTGCTGTTCTTTCCCGAGGAGGAGAGAAAGTGAAATCTTTCAATCCCCCAAAACAAATTACTCATTTGAAAGTGCATCGCCCCCAGAAGTTCAGCGACTACTTGGTACAAAAGCAGTAAAAAAAAAAACTAAGGGCACACTTCCAACAACTAAACAAGTTCAAGTCGAGCAGTCATTTGAAAGAGTAAGAACGTTTCAGCGAGACAACTCAAAAAAGGTGAAATCCATTAACGCCAAGATAATAGAATTCATTGCCCTTGACAACCAACCGTTCTCCGTCGTGGACGAGGTTGGCTTTCGCCGACTGGTCGAGCACCTCGAGCCCCGGTACACACTAACCAAGTAGTCGCTATTTTTCAGATGTTGCCCTACCGGACTCAACAATACCACAGTATTGTTGAAACGCACATCCGTGAGCTACTTACTATGGGCGTCACCGCTATTAGCTTCACGGCTTACATTTGGACCAGCAATGTCATCCCCGTGAGCATGCGGAGTCTGACAGCACAGTGGGTCGACGAGGATTTCGTCCCGAGGAAAGCCGTAATGCGCGCTCAAGAATGTGCTGGTTCTCATACCGCTGCTGCCATTTCAAAGGCATTTGAGAAAATGTTTGAAACTTGGAAACATTAACACACTCCTATCGCCATTCGACCAAACGGACTCGAGAACTAAGCTCATCAACTGCGTCTGCAGCAGACGTGATAGCCTCGGTCATGGCATTGAAACGCCTGCTCAACAAAACTGCCGACACAGACCGTGGGATTAAAACTTGCAAAAGTACTGTACTAGAGGCTGTGAACAAGCGATTCGGTGGCATTCTCTCTGAGCCTCTTTACTGTGTCGTCACCATGCTCATTACTACTTCAATGCAGACAAGGTTTACGTGAAATGTTACAGACACAGCTGGACAAGATGGAAACGGACACAGTGATCAGTGCGCGGCGTGGAAGAGGACCCACGACAGAAGAGGCCACGGACAGACAGAGCTGAAAGTTCACTGCTTGACATGTATGATGAAATCCTGGTTGAGAATGAAACGACGGAACATATGAACAACTAAAACAGCAAGTAAGTGAAATAAATAGATACCAGTATGTTTTACTGGTAATGGGGACATATGTAAATGCCAACAAAACAACTTTTTGGTCAGTGTGTGTGTGTTTCAACTATTTAACTGTACTAGAAGGCTGCTAAAATGTTAAATATTAGTTATCGGTGCCAGGTTTTTTGGCAAGGAATATATAGGTATTGGACAAAAATGGCCTCTTTTAGCACTAATTAATATATAAAATGGTAGCTCATTAGAATATTTTGGGGCGTGGTTTATGCTATTAAATGGTACATATGACTATGGCTAGTGATGGTGATTTGTGAAAGATTCATGTATGGCCTTGTGTTAATGTTCATACAAATATTTACACATGTTAAGTTTGCTGTACCAAACGTAACATAACATATTAAATTCGCTTTTCCGGATATACATGTTCTATGTTACGTCTAGTCTATGAGACCAGGCTGGGCACCTACCACGTTCAAAAGCACTTAAATATGTTGCCTTGCACATTCACCCGCTGAATGGCACATACACAAGGCTTAAAAATCATTCTTTAACCGGTCTCCTCCCCCTAATCTACACTGATTTAACTAATGACATAAATAAGGGATCATAGTTTTCACCTGGTCTCAGTCTCATGGAAAGAGTAAGAGTTCCTAATGTTTTGTACACTCAGTGTTTAGCAATTCAATATCAGCCCGCATGATGCCGATCTCACGTCTCTCGCGGTTATAAAGGTTTTGAGAAACCCCAGCGCACCACAATATTAATTCCGTAGCCTGCATTTGCATGAATATGATTAATACAAAACCAAAATAGAACGTCAGACAATTTCTTGTTCCAGCGTTATTATAAAACTCAA
Organism: Oncorhynchus nerka; assembly: GCF_034236695.1. Taxonomy (NCBI): domain Eukaryota; kingdom Metazoa; phylum Chordata; class Actinopteri; order Salmoniformes; family Salmonidae; genus Oncorhynchus; species Oncorhynchus nerka. The sequence goes on along the minus strand of NC_088417.1, from coordinate 38,907,554 downwards.
GTGCCAACTTTTTCAACATTCCGATTCCGCCCCCGTGTGAGCACCTGATAACCCACCATTCCTTGTCTTGGTTCAAGTATGCACCACGGTTCAGATAAAATAACATTAGAATACAAACTATTGCTAAATGAGCGCATTCCTAGATTCTACCGTATTCGCATAACATGCAAGTTTCAAGAGGTACAGTGCACGGCCGCATGTTTGAATTGATCTAAGAATGCGAAGAAACGCGCACAAAACATGAAAGAGAATGAATAGCCTACCTTTGTTCAAACTGCGAAGACGAACGTTTATTGGTTCCTTTGTCAGAATGTGATTATTTGTATTTCCATGAAGAATTCAGATAGGTGAGAAAGAGCCATGAGTTCGGGCAATCCTCTTCCATGCAACTTCAGTGAGTTCTTACGTTATTTCATTTACATACGAGCTCCACTCTCTCGACTCGAACAGGCACCTACATGAAAACTGAGCCTCTCAAGCGGTAACATCATGAGTCTTCAAAATAACTTTAACTCCACCCATTTCAAAGCTGAATTTACCTGTATGACTGCAATATCTAAAAATGTGTTTCCTTTCCTATTTTAAGTTAATATAGTGAAAATGTGTTTCCTTTCCTATTTTAAGTTAATATACAGTATATGCAATGTAGGGTCTTAATTTGATCGCCCTGTTAAATGTAAAAGTTGTAGTGCATTTGAGGTATAAAAAGATTTCTGAAGTTTCGACTTTGAAATTTCAGACTTCATTTTCCTTTATGAAAAATGTCCATTCATTATAATTCACAGTTCCTGCTGCAGGATTATTTTTCTGTTGTCGCAAACTGGCTCAAATTAAGATCTTACATCTGTAGATAGGCAACTAGCCTCATGTTGCTGAAATATATATTAGGCTTCGCTCTCACTCACCCCCCCCCAATGACACACACACACACACACACACACACACACACACACACACACACACACACACACACACACACACCTGTCCCAGTATTGTAACCTTAACCCTAAAATAAAAACAAAGGCAAACTACTTCTAAAAATAAGCTACTAAATAGCGACCAAAACTAAGTGCTCAGATGCATATGATTTCCAGTGGATCAACATTGCTGCTCAGGGGTTGAGTAGAGCTGAAGGATGGGACTAAAAACAAACTAAATATAACTATTGTAAACTATACTGTGTCCGTAAAATGTCAAATGTATATAGTATGTACAGTTCATTCGGAAAGGATTCAGACCCCATGACTTTTTCCACATTTTGTTAAATTACAGCCTTATTCTAAAATTGTCCCCCCTTCAATTTACGCACAATACCCCATCATGACAAAGCAAAACCAGGTTGTTAGAAATGTTTGCAAATTTATTAAAAATAAAAAACAGATATCACATTTACATAAGTATTCATTGCCTTTACTCAGTACTTTGTTGAAGCACCTTTGGCAGTGTCGAGTCGTCTTGGGTATGATGCTACAAGCTTGGCACACATGTATTTGGGGAGTTTCTCTCATTCGTCTCTGCAGATCCTCTGAAGCTCTGTCAGGTTGGATGGTAAGCGTCGCTGCAAAGCTATTTTCAGGTCTCTCCAGAGATGTTCGATTGGGTTCAAGTCCGGGCTCTGGCTGGGCCAATCAAGGACATTCAGAGACTTGTCCCAAAGCCACTCCTGCGTTGTCTTAGCTGTGTGCTTAGGGTTGTTGTCCTGTTGGAAGGTGAACCTTCACCCCAGTCTGAGGTCCTGAGCGCTCTGGAGCAGGTTTTCATCAAGGAGCTCTCTGTACTTTGCTACATTCATCGTTCCCTCGATCCTGACAAGTCTCCCAGTCCCTGCCACTGAAAAACATCCCCACAACATGCTGCCACCACCATAATTCACCATAGGGATGGCGCAAGGTTTCCTCCAGACGTGACGCTTGGAATTCAGAGTTCAATCTTGGTTTCATCAGACCAGAGAATCTTGTTTCTCATGGTCTGAGAGTCTTTTGGTGCCTTTTGGCCAACTCCAAGCAGGCTGCCGTGTGCCTTTTACTGAGGAGTGGCTTCCATCTGGCCACTCTACCATAAAGGCCTGAATGTTGGAGTGCTGCAGAGATGGTTGTCCTTCTGGAAGGTTTCCCATCTCTGCAGAGGAACTTTGGATCTCTGTCAGAGTGACCATCGGTTTCTTGGGCACCTTGGGCTAACACTTCTTAAAACCTGTTTTCCCTTTGTCATTATGGGATATTGTGTGTAGATCGATTAGGAAAAACATGTACTTAATATATTTTAGAATAAGGCTGTAACGTAACAAGTCAAGGGGTTTGAATATTTCCCGAATGCACTGTATAAGCTGGAAGTAGAAGCCCAAGAGTTGTTGTCCATTAGTTTACTCCAATTAGGGGAGGGATGGTAGAGTTAGGGGAAAATAATAAAGGAAAATATATTTAAAAATATATACAGTATATATATTATCTATACAGTACCAGTCAAAAGTTTGGAGAAACTTACTCATTCAAGGGTTTTTCTTGATATGTATTATTTTCTACATTGTAGAATTATAGTGAGGAAAAACTATGAAATAACACATATGGAATCATGTAGTAACCAAAAAAGTGTTAAACAAATCCAAATTTATTTTCTATTTGAATTTCTTCAAAGTAGCCACCTTGTGCCTTGATGACAGCTTGGCATTCTCTCAAACAGCTTCATGAGTTTCATTTCAGTTTACAGGTGTGCTTTAAAAAAAGTTCATTTGTGGAATTTCTTTCCTTCTTAATGTGTTTGGGCCAATCAGTTGTGTTTTGACAAGGTAGGGGTGGTATACGGAAGATAGCCCTATTTGGTAAAAGACCAAGTCCATATTATGGCAAGAACAGCTCCCGAGTGACGCAGCGGACTAAGGCACTGCATCTCAGTGCTTGAGGTGTCACTACTGGTTCGATTCCAGGCTGTATCACAACTGGCCGTGACTGGAAGTCCCATAGGGTGGCACACAATTGGTCCAGCATCGCCTGGGTCAGTGTTTGGCCGGGGTAGGCTGTCATTGTAAATAAGAATTTGCTCTCTACTGACTTTCCTAGTTAAATAAAGGTTTAATAAAAAAGAAAAAGAAAAGAGAAACGACAGTCCATCATTACTTTAAGACATGAAGGTCAGTCAATCCAGAACATTTCAAGAACTTTAAAAATGTATTTGTGCAGTCGCAAAAACCATCAAGCGTTATGATGAAACTGGCTCTCATGAGGACCGCCACAGAAAAGGAAGACCCAGAGTTACCTCTGCTGCAGAGGATAAGTTCATTAGAGTAACCAGCCTCAGAAATGGCAGCCCAAACAAATGCTTCACAGAGTTCAAGTAACAGACACATCTCAACATCAACTGTTCAGAGGAGACTGCGTGAATCAGGCCTTAATGGTCGAATTGCTGCAAAGCAACCACTATCAAGGGACACCAATAATAAGAAAAGACTTGCTTGGGCCAAGAAACTGTAGTTCAATGGACATTAGACCGGTGGAAATTTGTCCTTTGGTCTGATGAGTCCAAATTTGCGATTTTTGGTTGCAGCCGCCGTGTCTTTGTGAGATGCAGAGTAGGTGAACGGATGATCTCTGCATGTGTTTCCAACTGTGAAGCATGGAGGAGATGGTGTGGGGGTGCTTTGCTGGTGACTGTCAGGGATTTATTTATAATTCAAGGCACACTTAACCAGCATGGCTACCACAGCATTCTGCAGCGATACACCATCCCATCTGGTTTGCACTTAGTGGGACTATCATTTGTTTTTCAAGAGGACAATGACCTAACACACCTCCAGGCTGTGTAAGGGCTATTTGATCAAGAAGGAAAGTGATGGAGTGCTGCATCAAATGACCTGGCCTTCACAATCACCCGACCTCAACCCAATTGAGATGGTTTGGGATGAGTTGAAGCTCAGAGTGAAGGAAATGCAGTCAACAAGTGCTCAGCATATGTGGGAACACCTTCAAGACGGTTGGAAAAGTATTCCATGTGATGCTGGTTGAGAAAATGCCAAGAGTGTGCAAAGCTGTCATCAAAGCAAAGGGTGGCTAATTTGAATAATCTAAAATATATTTTGATTTGTTTTAACACTTTTTTGGTTACTACATGATTCCATATGTGTTATTTCATAGTTTTGTCTTCATGTCTTCACTATTATTCTACAATGTAGAAAATAGTAAAATTAAAGAAAAACCCTTAAATGAGTAGGTATGTCCAAACTTTTGACTGGTACTGTACTTACAAAACAATATATGGAGGATTGGAAGTGATGCAGACAACTACATTGATGGAAGCTACAATCTATCTCCAATATTAAAGCTGCCCCCCCAAAAAAAAAATGAACATTGCTGCTCAAATTGTTGAGGTTGTTGTCTTGAATTGCAATGATTGCTGTCTCATAAAATCTTATTCATGGGTAATCAATCATAATGGGCAGAAAATGCAGAATGCATACCAATTCGCATGCACACACACACATACACGCACAGCCAGTACACCCTTATGACTTAGTACCCGGCTCACATTTATCTCTATTGTTTTGACTATAAAGCCAGGTGACCATGCCCCTTTGTCTCATCTGAACCACAAACAGAGAGGCCAGGTGAACCAAAGGTCTGAGGTTCTACTGCTCCTTCTCCCAAACCTTCTTCTGCTCAGCCAAGTTGCCCCAAGGGTGATACGGCAACATACATTCTTCATTGTCTAAAGCAGGGATGTGTAACGTTCTTCGTCGAGCGAAAGAGAGGAGGACCAATGCGCAGCGTGGTAAGTGTTCATATTTTAAATATTTTAATGAACACTGAAAACAAAACAATAAACAACCAACGAACAGTCCTGTAAGGTACAACACTAAACAGAAAATAAACACCCACAACTCAAAAGTGAAACCAGGCTACCTAAGTATGTTTCTCAATCAGGGACAACGATTCGCAGCTGCCTCCGATTGAGAACCATACTATGCGGAAACACAGAAATCCCAAACGATATAAAAACGAACATAGACAACCCACCCAACTCACGTCCTGACCCTACTAAAACAAAGATATAATAACAGAACTAAGGTCAGAACGTGACAGGATGTCAAACTGCATTCGGTCATCACTGAGGTCTGGAGGGACGCACTTAAAATGTCATATATTTGCTCGCCGTGAAATGTGCAAAACATTTTCCCCTATCCACCGCGTTTGGAATTTTTGATACTATACAGTGCCTTGCTAAAGTATTCAGACTCCTTGGATTTCTTCACATTTCATTACAAAGTGTTACAAAGTGGGATTCGAATTGAGTCCATACATGTTAGAAACACCTTTGGTAGCGATTACAGCTGTAAGCCTTCTTGGGTAAGTCTCTTAAGAGCTTTGCACACCTGGATTGTGTAATAGTTGCCTACTATTATTTTAAAAACTCTATAAGCTCTGTCAAGATGTTGGGGGTCATAGCTAGACAGCAATTTTCAAGTCTTGCCATAGTATTTCAAGCAGATTTTTATTTATTTTTTAAAGTAAGTTGGTAAGGAACATCCACTGTCTTCTTGGTAAGCAACTCCAGTGTAGGTTTGGCCTTGTGTTTATTGTCCGGCTGAAGGGTGAATTCCTCTGCCAGTGTCTGGTGTAAAGCACACTGATTTTGGTTTTGCTCTAGGATTTTACCTGTGCTTAGCCCTATTCCGTTTCTTTTTTATCCCGAAAAACTCCCCAGTATGTGCCGATGTCAAGCATACCCATAACATGATGTTTGAAAATTAGGAGGCAGTTACTCAGTTATGTGCTGTGTTGGATTTGCTCCAAACATAGGGCTTTGTATTTAGGCCAAAAAGCACAAAATGATCACGATACTTAGATGCTGATACGATATGTATTGCGATTCTCACGAGTCTATATATTATGTATTGCGATTCAATACTGTGATTTTATTGAGATTCCCATGGTCCAAACATATTGCTCACCATACAGTATGTCTGCAGCAGAGGGACAAGAGTGAGCCATGAGAAATAAAAGTACTGGAAACAAATATGGCTCCCTATTTTAAAAGAAGATGGAGAACAAGCTATGCAGGAAAGATACTCGAGTTTTGGTGCATGTACAGCCAACTAGCGCATAAAATAATGTTGTGATATTGTCTAAACGATACAGTACAATAGATTGCCAAAAATAATATTCTGATATGTAACTGTATCGATATTTCCCCCATCACTAATATATATATACTGTATACACTTTTTATTTTACTCAAACACCCCGCAGGCCATATTGAATGAGCTTGCGGGTAAAATGTTGAACCTTTTACTGCAGTGGGCTGAATCAGGGTCCCACAGAGTGTTTCTTGGTAGTCTTAAACAAATCGACTTTGAAACAAAAGTAGTAACCTGACACACATGGTTATGGGCTTAAAAAAGAAGACACCTGTACATTGTCAGATGTAGAATTGAAATCTATTCAGTTTTGAGTTTGCATCCCAATATTACACTTCTTTTTATTTGTGTATTTTATTTGATTATACATCACAGAAGCCTGAAAATGTGTTTTCTTTTAAAGAAAAAAGATAATTGACATAGAAAAAAATTTATTGAATTATGGAATTATGACAAATATGAATACTATTCCACCCATGAGTCTAAAGAGTGTGCTTTTGGTCAATGACAGCAGGAAAGGGCTCCCACACCTGGTCTAAAGACTCTCAGTCTGAGTCCCAAAAGGCTACCACACTCTCAGCCGTAGAGAAATGCTTATTGAAATTCTTGATTATCGTGGATTTATCAGTGGTGACAGTGTTTCCTAGTCTTAGTGCAGTGTGCAACTGGGAGGAGATAATCTGTAAACTCCATGGAGAATAAGTGTCCCAAAACCTTTTGGAATTAGTGCTGCAGGATGCAAATTTCTGTTTGAAAAAGCTAACCTTTGCTTTCCTAACTGTGTGTATTGGTTGCCGACTTCCCTGAAAAGTTGCATATCACGGGGACTATTCAATGCTAGTGCAGTACGCCACAGGGTGTTTTTGTGCTGGTCAAGAGCAGTCAAGTCTGGAGTGAACCAAGGGCTAGCTCTACATTCTTTGAAAGGGGCTTGCTTATTTAAGATGGTGCGGAAAGCACTTTCAAAGAACAACCAGGCATCCTCTACTGATGGGATGAGGTCAATATCCTTCCAGGATACCCGGGCCAGGTCGATTAGAAAGGCCTGCTCACAGAAGTGTTTAAGGGAGCGTTTGACAGTGATGAGGGGTGGTCGCAGGCAATGAGGCAGTGATTGCTGAGATCCTGGTTGAAAACAGCAGAGGTGTATTTAGAGGGCAATATGATATCTATGAGGGTGCCTATGTTTATGGATTTGGGGTTGTACCTGGTAGGTTCCTTGATCATTTGTGTGATATTTGAGGGCATCTAGCTTAGATTGTAGGACAGCCGAGGTGTTAAGCATATCCCAATTTAGGTCACCGAGCAGTACAAACTCTGACGATAGATGGGGGGCTATCAATTCACATATGGTGTCCAGGGCACAGCTGGGAGCTGAGGGGGGTCTATAACAAGCGGCAACAGTGAGGGACTTATTTCTGGAGAGATGGATCATTAAAAGTAGAAGCTCAAACTGTTTGGGCATAGACCTGGATAGTATGACAAACTCTGCAGGCTATCTCTACAGTAGATTTGCATTCCACCCCCTTTAGCAGTTCTGTCTTGATGGAAAATGTTGTAATTGGGGATGGAAATTTCAGAATTGTTGGTGGCCTTCCTAAGCCAGGGTTCAGACATGGCTAGGACATCAGGGTTGGCGGAGTGTGCTAAAGCAGTGGATAAAGCAATCTTAGGGAGGAGGCTTCTGAAGTTAACATGCATGAAACCAAGGCTTTTACGGTTGCAGAAGTCAACACATGAGAGCGCCTGGGCAATGGGAGTGGTGCTGGGGGCTGCAGGGCCTGGGTTAACCTCTACATCACCAGAGGAACAGAGTAGGATGAGAGTACGGCTGAAGGCTATAAGAACTGGTTGTCTAGTGCGTTGGGAACAGAGAATAAAAGGAGCAGATTTCTGGGTGTGGTAGGATAGATTCAGGGCATAGTGCACAGACAAGGGTATTGTAGGGTGTGAGTACAGTGTGGGTAAACCTAGGCATTGAGTGATGATGAGAGAGGTTGCTCCTCTGGAGGCGCCAGTTAAGCTAGGTGCAGTCTCCGCATGTGTGGGGGACAAGGGAGCTATCTGAGGCATGTTGAGCAGGACTAGGGGCTCTGCAGTAAAATAAAACAATGGGAGCTGCCCTAAACAACAGTATACAAGGCATATTGACATTAGAGAGAGGCATAAAGCAATCACAAGTGTTGATTGGGAGAGCTCAGACAACAACAGGTGAGACAACAACGGGTAAACAGCTAAGACAACAACAACGGGTAAATGTGAATGAATGGGCAGAGAGTTCAGTTAGCTAAACACAGGGCCTGAGTTTGAGGTTGGGGCCGACAGATAAACAAAATGAGGCATCAGCTGTGTTGCAGAGTGATCATAGGGTCCAATGAGCAGCAATAGATGAAACAGGGAGCCGTCTAAAGACTCTCAGTCGGAGTCCCAAAGGGCTACCACACCTGGTCTAAAGACTCTCACTCTTTGTGTGTGAGCAGAGGATTCTGATGATGAATCTATGGTTATTAAGCGGTCATTATTAATGAATGACCAACATGCAATAAGAAGCTAATGGTAGATGCAAAGTTTGTAGCGTTTGTGAAATATTGAATGTGAACACTGGGGGCCAGTTTCCCAGATAGAGATTAATTGACCATGTTTCTTTGTCCAAGACTAGCTTTAATCTGTGTCCGGGAAACCGACACAGTACGGAGCCTAATGTTTACCACTTCTGCACAAGACAAAATACAAAAGAACAAGAATTTTGGAGCAGACTAAGGAGAAGAAAAGGTGACAACATGATTTATCGAATGGACTTGTGGCAAAACAGGGAGAAATAGTGTTGCAATTGGACTGTCACCTGACCCAAACAAGACAAATACAAATCACTTGTAACACCCCAGGTGTAAAAGAGTAGTCTCACATTCATTGATAATTTGGACGAAAGAAATTGATTAACTAGGGAAAGTGTCACAATAGAGCCCAAGTGAAAGACTGGCAGTAAAGGTAGGAAGAGATGAGAGAGGGTGTGCTAGAATAGCAGTGGGTCGGATTCGGTCCCACGCTTTCACTGGTACATGTATTCTGGTGGCGGTGGCTTAGACCGCCAGTAGGAAACGCAAGTAAAAAATAAGTAATGAAATATCTCCACTGTCACTAACCTGTTCGTCACTAACCTGTTCCCGGAGCCTCTCCTGGTGGCCCATGATGGCCGAGGCGTGGTGAGGGTATTTCTGCTTCAGGTGCTCCAGGAAGGCCTCCCTCTTCTTGTCCATGTCCGAGGGCTGCATGGCCAGGATCTCTCGGGAGCTGCGTGCCCCCCCTAACGTGTGCCTGCGGGGGACGTTGCGGCTGCTGTTACTTTTGGGGTCCTGGGCCCGGGTGGGGGTCCCATTCGGGGGGCCCTGCCTCCTGCTCAGGTGCTCGGAGTCCTCCGGGGAGGTCACCTTTAGGTTGCTTTTGGTTTGCTCTGGAGAGAGAGGGAGAGAGGCTGGGTCAACATACGGGTACTGTGGCACTATTCTTACGGTGTGTGGGTGCATGGTTTCTCCTGGGCCAAAAAGGGGCTTAGGAGGTGGGTGTGGCAGTGGGCAGGGAAGTGGCGCCGAAGAATGTACTATGCAGGAAAAAACAAATGTGTTATTTTTTATACATTTGCTAAATATAAATTTTGAAAATGTTGCTTTGTCATTATGGGGCATTGTGTGTAAATTGATGAGGGAAAAAGAACTATGTAATATATCTTAGAATAAGGCTGTAACTTAACAAAATGTTGAAAAAGTCAAGGGGTCTAAAAACTTTCCGAACGCACTGGCAGACATATCAGTGTGGATGACGCATCACCACCTCAAGCTGAACCTCGGCAAGACGGAGCTGCTCTTCCTCCCGGGGAAGGACTGCCCGTTCCATGATCTCGCCATCACGGTTGACAACTCCACTGTGTCCTCCTCCCAGAGCGCTAAGAACCTTGGCGTGATCCTGGACAACACCCTGTCGTTCTCAACTAACATCAAGGCGGTGGCCCGTTCCTGTAGGTTCATGCTCTACAACATCCGCAGAGTACGACCCTGCCTCACACAGGAAGCGGCGCAGGTCCTAATCCAGGCACTTGTCATCTCCCGTCTGGATTACTGCAACTCGCTGTTGGCTGGGCTCCCTGCCTGTGCCATTAAACCCCTACAACTCATCCAGAACGCCGCAGCCCGTCTGGTGTTCAACCTTCCCAAGTTCTCTCACGTCACCCCGCTCCTCCGCTCTCTCCACTGGCTTCCAGTTGAAGCTCGCATCCGCTACAAGACCATGGTGCTTGCCTACGGAGCTGTGAGGGGAACGGCACCTCAGTACCTCCAGGCTCTGATCAGGCCCTACACCCAAACAAGGGCACTGCGTTCATCCACCTCTGGCCTGCTCGCCTCCCTACCACTGAGGAAGTACAGTTCCCGCTCAGCCCAGTCAAAACTGTTAGCTGCTCTGGCCCCCCAATGGTGGAACAAACTCCCTCACGACGCCAGGACAGCGGAGTCAATCACCACCTTCCGGAGACACCTGAAACCCCACCTCTTTAAGGAATACCTAGGATAGGATAAAGTAATCCTTCTCACCCCCCTTAAAAGATTTAGATGCACTATTGTAAAGTGGCTGCTCCACTGGATGTCATAAGGTGAATGCACCAATTTGTAAGTCGCTCTGGATAAGAGCGTCTGCTAAATGACTTAAATGTAAATGTAAATGCACTGTACATACTATATACATTTTACGGACACAGTATAGTTTACAATAGTTATCTTTTGTTTGTTTTTAGTCCCATCCTTCAGCTCTTCTCAACCCCTGAGCAGCAATGTTGATCCACTGGAAATCATATGCATCTGAGCACATAGTTTTAGTAGAGTTTTAGTAGTTTTAGTAGCATCGTTTTGGAAGTAGTTTGCCTTTTGTTTTTATTTTATACAAACTGGGACAGTATTATTTTACTGTTTATTCTCACAGTGTGTGTGTGTGTGTGTGTGTGTGTGTGTGTGTGTGTGTGTGTGTGTGTGTGTGTGTGTGTGTGTGTGTGTGTGTGTGTGTGTGTGTGTGTGTGCGTGCGTCCTTGGGTGCATTTGACAAACCTTTAGGGCATACACATGACTATAAAACTATAGTCTAAGTTAGAGACCTAATCCCTAAACACCAGTGGACCAGCCAGGCTGGGAGGGGTTCAAACTGCAGAGGTTCAAACTGTAGAACCCAGTTCCTACATTTAAATATAAAAATGAATTTTATCAAACAAAACTATGCTCCATTTTATCTCTGGGACCCTCAGGATGACAAATCAGAGCAAGATTACTGAATGTAAGTACATTATTTACCTTCAGAGGTAAATGTATCAAACCAGTTGCCGTGATAAAATGTTTTTGTTGTGCACTCTCCTCAAACAGTAGCATGGTATTTTTTCACTGTAGTCGCCACTGTAAATTGGACAGTGCAGTTAGATTAGGAAGAATTAAAGATTTCTGCCCATATAAGACATGTCTATGTCCTGGGAATTTTTTTTTGTTACTTACAACGTCATGCTAATCACATTCGCACACATTAGCTCAACCGTCCCGCCGGGGGAGGACACTGATCCTGGCTCTAGACCAAAAATGATGTATCTACAGATCAGACCTGGGTTCAATTACTATTTGAAATTAGTCCAAATGCTTTATCTGCCATTTGACTGAGCTTGCCTGGGGCAAAGGAAAAAATATTTGCAGAATATTCACCCTCGGATGATACATGTCCCGAATGGACATGTACTGACATAGCCAACCGCTCTTGTTCAGTATACACGGGTCCATCTGGGGCTCAAGCTGAAAAGATTGTCGGTTCTCTACTCGATGACAGCATCACCAGAGAACTAAGCATCCAAGAAAAGTATGTGAAGCATTGTTCTGTTATCTGTTGGGAATTTTCAATAAATCTAGCCACAGGAAACAACCTTTCAAAGTTTCATTGCATGAATTATCATAAAATCATAAAGTGGGATATTGATATCTTCCAGGATAGGAAGCATCCAGTACTGCAGACTAGTCCCCAGGAGTGTCCCAAATCACACGCTATTCCCTATATAGTGCCCAACCCTGGTCCAAAGTAGTGCACTATAAAGGAAATAGGATACCATTCAGGATGCAACCCCCCCCATCTCATCACATAGTCATGTTGTTGCTTATTTCAGTGATCGGGAACTCCAGATTTCATGTGACAGAAACAATATCAGTGATGAAAACATCAAACTGAAGCAGCTGTTCACTTTAAACTCTCCCCACTTTCAAAAGCCTGGGCAAATATTCAAAATATGTCTAGGAGAGTGACAGAACGTTATCCAGAGAAATGGGAAATGGAATCACCACAGTGAACAGAAGTCACTGAATACAGACATTCGTCAAAGTCAATATTTTCAGGAGGAAATGTTGTTCCTTCCAGTAGCACATTAGGATGTTTAAAAAACGGCAGCCATCTTGACTTGGAATAACACCATTCTCTAAAGGGATGTCCTGTCTTCCTCTCAACTGTGAACTTTGATACATCATGAACTTCCAGGAAAAACCGAAACCACATGTCTAGTTAAAAACATAAATATTGAAAACCATTCAACTTCATTTTAACACATCAACATACTGTTAACTACCCAATATATCAACATGATATTCAATCATAAAGAGGCATCCTGGGATCTTAAACCCTTACAAATTCGTAACATATTGTACAAATTGAATTCGTAAAATATCATACGAATTGCAATTAAAAAAAATGCATTGCAAGGATGTTGTAGTATATAATTGTGCACAATTATATACTGACTGAAATTATACAAAAGCTCTGGAGCATCACCAAAGAGAGAATGAGAAACATTTCCTTTAGTTCACGCTCTAAACACTCTATCTTGTTATAAATCCCCTGTTCCTTGGGACTGGGCCATAACACTCCAAATCACTACTTTCGATGACTATTTCACTACTACAGTGTGCTATATAGGGAATATGCCATTTGGGATGCATCCAGTGTGTGTGTGTGACAATGAGGGGCTTGCTGTGAGACTGAGAGCTATCCCATGGGGCCGTGTGCTGACACAGACTCCCCCCCCACCCGCTGTAATTCTTCCAGGCTGTTGGTTCTCTGTAGGGCCGGGGCGTGGAGGATAAGAGAGGACGAGAGGAGCGGCGGAGTGTGAAAACACAGGGCGGGAGTAATAAAGCACGGTGATCTGTTGGCTTGTTCCTCGAGACTGCAGGTACAGCCATAATGTGTACTTGTCAAAGGCTAATGGGGAAACATATGGGCCTGGCTATGGCTAGGGAGGTTACCTCAGGATTCGTCTCTTTCTAGGTCAAGCACACAGCAGAGGAGATTAGAAAGGGCATTTTCAACAGACATTTTTCACTGCTTCGGTTCAACGGGGCAATCTGGGAATTGGTACATGACAATCAAAGCGGCAGGGTGTTGTTGTTTGAATCCTAGATTGGCCGTCATATGACATTATTATTTTTTCAATTAGGAAATTCTTAAAAATCATTGTCAAGGGGTGCTTGATCAGCCCGATTGGGGGGAAACAAGCAAAACCATTATTTTCTGTACATCTGTTCACAGAGTCTTGAAATGGGAGATTCCTCAGGCTTTTACAACGAGGCCATACCAGCGCAGGCAATGAAGAGACGAGGCTTCTCACAAGACACACTGGCGGTGGTAACAGAAAGTCGTGAGTGTCGGGAATGCAAAAGAGAAACGTCTACAAGATGCACTCTCTCCATAACACCTACAGCACCATCGCCAAGCTCAACGGCAGTCGTGTGAAAAGCATCCAGCCATGGCATATCCTCATTGCTGTGTTATGTTCCCTCCCTCACCAAACAAAAGCACATGGGGTGTAACACGACTTTCGGGTTCCAGCGTTGCGTTTCAGTCCGCTCTGCTTCGCTCCCACACAGTAGTGTTTCCTATCGCATGGTGTTTTGGTCTGTCAATTACTGGTCACCCAGTGTGACCACTTACTTCGTCATTTGCTAACACGCATGACTATTTCTATGTCTAAAAATACACTAAAGTGTTCTGTTAGTAAGTGCCGTACTAAAAAAAGTCACGTCCGAATTATGACTCATTGAACTCGAAACTCTTGTTTGAATGAGCAGGAAATACTTCAGTGGAAGGGAAATGGCAATAACTATTTGGACTTTAATTAACCATGTGTGATAAAGGATGAAAGAAAACCATTACAGAGGTATTTTGGAGACCTTTTGTATTTCGTTGACAAGATGTCGTCTCTGGAGTAGAGATCCAAGAGTTTGACTCTACACACACCCACTCACATACAATCCTCGTATACGCTGCTGCTACTAAGTATTCAGACCCCTTGACTTCATTTTGTGACGTTACAGCCTTATGCTAAAATGGATTAAATCATTTATTTTTCTTGTCAATCTACACACAATACCCCATCATTTGTTAAAAAAAAAAAATCCATTTTAGAATAAGGCTGTAACGTAACAAAATGTGGAAGAAGTCAACGGGTCTGAATACTGTCCGAAGGCACTGTATCTACCTCTATCGATCCAGTATCCCTGCACATTGTAAATATGGTGCTGGAATTGACCCTGCACATAGTATGCTTACTTACTTTATCTCGTTCTTCTTTTATATAGTGTGTGTTTTTATTCTACCTTGCTATTTTTTTGTATTCCTTTGTTATTGATTACTGCGTTGTTGGGGTTAGAGGTTGCAAGAACGGCATTTCACTGTGCTTGTGACATTAAATCTTGAACACCAACAGAACTGATAACGTGCATTCACCCGGATATATCCACCTACACAACTCACTGTAAACTCTGTCCAGATCAGTTAAGCACTGTCAATGGGGGTGTAATGTAGGTAGGAACATGCCAGCAAACCATGCCGCGAGACGGATAATGAAAGGGTATCCCGCCGCCCTTACCCTTCCTCTAGTTGAGTGTTGCAACATGGCTGACGTACTCACAGGCCTATTTTTAACTCCCAAATTACTGAGCTACTGCATCTACACGGAACACCACTAAGAAACTTTAAATCAGCCAATTCTATCTCAGTTTCAGGTTCCTTACCTTCCACAAGACTTGAACATTCTGGAATAGAATAGAATACATCCTCCTCGCCTATCTCTTCAAGTCCACCTCTCCCTTCTTCCATTTTATCACCAAACTGGGAGCGAGGAAAACGGGTCGGGAGAAATAGAAAAACAACACAGGCAACTGTTGACTTCCAAATTGCAGACAAGGCTCACGTGAAAAAAGGGCCTAGAGATCCGCCCAGAGCCACAGGGGCGACCAGTAGGGATTTAGAAAACAAACTGCATTCTAGGACACAGGAGGGACAGCAAGCACCTCTTCTCTGCCTCAGGCCAACCACTCACTGACTGCTTATTTGTGTAAGGTTGGGTATGTGTGCATGTGTACGTGAGAGGGAGAGAGAGTTTGCATGTGTGTGCAAGTTGCCTCCTCTCTATAGCCATCTGAAATAGGTTACTGGCATCGTTCAGTTAGAGAGTGGGCCCCAGCCCAACAGGTGTCTGATCCACTCTCTATCACACAAGCAGGCACACACTCGGCCCTCTCTGGTCTTTGTCAACACAGTATTTCTTACATGAGCTGACTCCTACTAAACCATTCCCTCTGATCTCATAGGGAACCTGACAGTGACAGCCTTGTGTCCAAATGGCACCCTAATCCCTTTATAGTGCTCCACTTTCGTCAAAAGAGAGATGTAACCAGGCATGTGTCCTACTTCTGGATTATGGCCAGTTGATACTCATCACACAAGGCTCTCAACTTGTCTTTGCTCAGCTGCTTTTTAAGTGACCGGCTGCCATCATAAGTACAGTCATGAAAATGGTTTTGTAACATATGCCACACATATGCATAACCTAACGACGCTGACCTGCTCAAGCAGTACAATAAGGGTCATGGAAGTAAAAAAATTATGAATGTCCATATTTAGATTTGTCTACATGTGTGAATGTACTGTTGACTTGAAACATATATGTTTGCTATAAAGGACTGCAAACCTATACCCAACATTTTGGGACTTGCAAATAAATTCATAAAAAATCCTACAATGTGATTTTCTGGATTTTTTTTCCTCATTTTGTCTGTCATAGTTGAAGTGTACCAATGAGGAAAATTACAGGCCTCTCTCATCTTTTTAAGTGAGAGAACTTGCACATTTGGTGGCTGACTAAATACCTTTTTGCCCCACTGTATGTGGTATGTCGGTACCTGAACCAGTTAGTTTCTGCTTCTCAAATTCCAGACACTCAACCAACCTGCCCCTCTATACTTTGAACAAACAGCCAGATAACGAAAATGACCCAGCAAAAGGTGGCGAATTATACAAACCAGTTAGCCAGAATCCCTGTAGTATACATGTACGGTAAGTTGGTACCTACAGTATTACCTAAACCACCCAACCAGTCAATTTCAAACAATGAAAACCTACACTATACTCACTCACTCACTCAACCAAACAGACCCTATTGTGAACACCCAGACGGAAAATGACCATGTACTCTGAGAAAGTCTTCAGAGGTGGCAAAAAGGTGTCGAGGTGTCGACAGGCAAGTATCTAAAGAATGTCCTCTCTCCCATTTGCCACTGTTAAGTAAATGATAGACCCGTGCTTTTGTCGTCTCCAGTTGCTCCATATACATGGTCCCAAATGGCACCATCTACTCGCAATATAGTTCAAAAAAAAAAAATAGTGCACTATATAGGGAACAGGTTGCCATTCGGGACACATCCCGTAGTCATTTATGGAGGAATGTATCAGGCACTACTCCCACTCTTCTGGTATGACTTATCCATTAACATGAAACAAAGAGCTGCTGTGTGCTACAACAGCAGAGCCCACATAGGGCATTACTATGAAGACGACAATCTGTACTCCCCTGATGATATGGGATGCACAATGTCCATTCTTACGAGATGAAAATGTTGAGCATAAGATCTGGACTATCAGTTGTCGAAACCCAATCCAAAGGTATATGGATGTTTTTTTGCCTGCACCTTTTGGAAGAGCATTCTGTTCAAGACCACCGTCTGACGGACACATCCACATGATCCATATCTCCCTCCCCTGCTTGTCGCAATGGACTCACTCTCTGAGCACATGAAGGTTCTTTGTAATCTCGTCAGTCGCCTAGTTTTAGACCGTCTGATTCCTGCCACGTCCTTCACTAGAACTCATCACAGTGCCTCCTTCCCATGGGCAGCCTGTCAAAGGGCCACTGCCACCCTGCCAGGGTTCTGCCACTGCTCTGGACAGGATGGGTCGTGCACGGGAGCGTCCCAAATCGCACCCTATTCCTGATCTCGTGCACTACTTTTGACCAGAGCTTTTGATGGGCCCTTTTAAGGGTGCCATTTGAGACAGGCAGTCTGGAGGTCACCTGCCGCGTCTGACAGTGTACAGAGAGGCTGATTTCTACATTGAGAGGAAGCTGATCGCTGATCTGTCCGACAAGGTCTTTTCCATGCTGTTTTTTTTTTTTTTAGCTCAATGAAAAGCACCTATTAATGCTCTCACAATGCAGCCCGGTCACATTTTACACACACAATCTGATACACACACACACAGGAAACGTTTGAGCCCTCAACTCTTGGCCCCTGTGTGTATCTGCTTCAGTTTGTGCACGTTCCTGTCGTAAAAAAAGATTTCCGTACATGTCGACACTTCCAACTTTCACACACATTCTTGAGTATTTGTAGTAGGGCAATAACTTGGACAAAGTCAAACGAAAACTATAGGGGAGATAGGATATGTAAACATGTAGAATTGTTGTCTCTAGTTTCATCGGCGTTGATCTACTTTATTAACCCTCATTGCAGCATGTACAGTATACACAGTCATGGGGGGGGGGGGGGGATATTAAAATAACACCATAATAGGCAACGTACTCAGTCACATATTAATTTTCCAAAATAGTTTAGAAAATAGCTGGTACCTCGTTGGTAAACCTGTCATCCAATCACGTGGGAACTGATTTGATTTGATTTGAGCTGACTTTAACTTAGAGTCCTAGACAGACTAACTCACCACTGCTCTGTTGAGATTCGAGAGGGTCCAGGGGTTGGCACCTCCCACTGAGCTCAGTAGAACTGCTATTGGTTCATTCACAGACCAACATCCTCCTTGCCTTCCCCACTCTTAAGACTGAAATGAAAAAAACAATCCTAACTTTAAGACTGAAGATTAAAACCACTCCTAACTTTAAGACTGAAGTTAAAACCACTCCTAACTTTAAGACTGAATCTATAATGCTGTTACAGCACTGTTACAACGTTATGTGAGGCTACTGTACAATGCTCAAGAGCTGATATCGTCCCATGTCGTCTCATGGGGCCTCCCTATGCAATCTACTAAGACATCTTGAATAATCAATGGCGCAAGTACCCAGAACTGTTGGGAGGCCAGATTGTTGACATGAATACTATTTTTGCAGATGGCTGTTTCTCCCTGTCCTTAAAAATGCCACTTAACTTGAGTTGCCTCTATTCCCCCTTGACACCTCTCTGTCTCCCACTTCCTTCCTCCCTCTCTTGCTCTTCCTCTGTCCCCAGTGAGTGTTCATGTGACCCGTGTCTTTGGTACCCAGTGGACAGTCTGTGCTCTGCACCAAACAGTGATGGGGGTCTGTATGGCTGTGCCATCTCCCTCTCACTAGCTGTATAATCCCAAACCTCCACCACACAGATAACCACATCTCATCTCATTTCATCTCTGACTGTATCTGCTTCCTCTAGGGCTTTTCATTAAAACATAGTCTCCACCGCCACAACCCAAACTCCATTTACTCTAGCACCCTATTTCCTAATTATTGCACTACTTACACTAAATACACTGAGTGTACAAAACAATAAGGACACCGGTTCTTTCCGTGATATAGACTGACCAGGTGAATCCAGTCGAAAGCTATGATCCCTTATTGATGTCACTTGTTAAATCCACTTCAATCCATGTAGATGAAAGGGAGGAGACGGGTTGACTAAGGATTTCAAGCCTTGAGGCAATTGATACATGGATTGTGCGTGTGTGCCATTCAGAGGGTGAATGGGAAAGACAAGATTTAAGTGTCTTTAAACAGAGTATTGTAGCAGGTGCCAGGCTCATCGGTTTGTGTCAAGAACTGCAATGCTGCTGTTTTTTTTAACGCTCAACAGTTTCCCGTGTGTATCAAGAATGGTCCACCACCCCAAAGGAAATTCAGCCAACTTGACACAACTGTGGGAAGCATTGGAGTCAACATGTGCCAGCATTCCTGTGGAACGCTTTTGACGCCTTGTAGAGTCCATGCACCGACAAATTGAGGCTGTTCTGAGGGCAAAGGCGGGTGTGCTACTCAATATTAGGAAGGTGTTCTTAATGTTTTGTACACTCAGTGTATGTCTACACTCTCAGCCCTTCAATCGAAATGGAAGGCTAATTATGGCAATTGTGCATTAAGATGTCTGAGAGAGAGAACGCAAACCTGACTGACCAGAGTTTCCTGTCTTCAATAAACAGATAGAGACATGTCTGCCAACCTGGATAGGCCGGGCACCAAAAGAGAGGAACTAGATATGATATGGACCACTGTGATAGCCAGACTGTGTGTGTGTGTGTGTGTGTGTGTGTGTGTGTGTGTGTGTGTGTGTGTGTGTGTGTGTGTGTGTGTGTGTGTGTGTGTGTGTGTGTGACCGTGTGTGTGTTTGTGTGTGTGTGAAAGAGAGACAAGAGTAGTTAAAAAAACAGAAACTCATTTGTCTACACCCACAACTCCCTCCCTCAGTCTCTGTCTGTCTGTCTGTCTGTCTGTCTGTCTGTCTGTCTGTCTGTCTGTCTGTCTGTCTGTCTGTCTGTCTGTCTGTCTGTCTGTCTGTCTGTCTGTCTGTCTGTCTGTCTGTCTGTCTCTTTCCCTCCCTCCCTCCCTCCCTCTTTCTCCCCATCCTCCCTGTTCCTGACAAACAGAGAGTCCAAACAGCTCTGAAAACAGCTCTGATGTTGGCTCTGTCAGTACTAATGAATGCGTCCCGATGGCTTTGTGGAGGAATAGAACCAACCGACAGCTCTCTCTCTGTTATTGCCCAGCTCCACTGAACATCATCAACCCACGGTGCCTGCTGAATGCTGACACAATGTGCTGTTGGAGTACCCAAGAGACATCAGTCAACTCCCCTTCTCCTCCCTTCCTCCTCCTCCCTCCTTCAGTAAACATCCATCCATCATTCCATTTGTGTGTATGCGAGGGTGACTTAACAGGTGACAAATGCACGGTGAGGTTTCCCCTCGGTGCAGATGATGGATCAGCTTCCCCACCCTCACTCCTAACCTTAACAATTAGTGGTGGGAAATGCTAAACTGACCCAAGATCAGCATCTAGAGGCACTTCACACTACTCCTGCACATATGAAGTTGACATACACTCCCTTGAACACTGGGCCAGTCCCTGCACATGAACATGTTCTACCACAGGGGGTGCTGTTTGCTACAATCTAATAATACAGTTGGAGTCATGTAGAAAAATGGGTTAAAACCTGACCAAAATGGGTTAAAACCTGACCAAAATGGGTTAAAACCTGACAAAAGTGGATAGAGAGAGTGTGTATGTGTGTGTGGAGGGTCTGAAATGGGACAATGTGCTTCTGTTGCTCTTCCTCACTCAGTAATAATCTCAGAACACCTCTTTCGTAAGTCTGAAAACGGGCACACGTGTGTGCCTGTTATTCTCTCTGCTCAGCCATGGGTGGACTAACTCAACCCAACCCAAACCTTGCCTCAGGCCCTCCCTAACACAGCCCAGTCCAGAGATCTGCTGGTCTCCCTCCCTGCTCACCATCTATCTCTCATCAGACAGGCCCACGGAATCCTGAGGAGAGGAGGAGCAGAAGAGAAGAGAGGAGGAGGAGAAGAGAAGAGAAGAGAGGAGGAGGAGAAGAGAAGAGAGGAGGAGGAGAGGGGCATCGCCTGAGATCAGATGTGACTGGGACATCCTGCCAGGAGAGAGAGAGTGGGGAGTGACTCTCACTCTCTTCCCCTGATTTCCTTCCCTGACTCTCCCTCTCCTCCCCTTGCTAGGAGAGTTGTTCCTGGGGCTGTGAGTCACTCAAGGCTGGGCCCCGGCCTCCAGACCTCCAGAGCAACCACTAACATAGCAGAGAAGTTGCCTCACCGGGTGCTACTGTATATGAAATGGATATTATCCCCTCCTCTGCACGTATCGCACTGCACGTATCATGTCCGTGACTTCCTCCTGCGAATACAATAAGGAGTCGTTATAGTTGAACATCATGGTGGGAGGCTTAAAGGTCCAATGCAGCCATTCTTATCTCAATATGAAAACATTTCTGGGTATCAATTAAGTGCCTTACTGTGATTGTTTTCAATTAAAATGGTCGAAAAGAAACAAAAATTGCTTCAAAGCAAGAGCAATTTCTCAAGCAAGACTTCTGCTAGGACTGTATGGGAGTGGTCTGACTGGGGAGGGGAAAACTGAACATTAGCTGTTATTGGCAGAGAGGTTTGGAACTCTCTTTTTTATTGGTCTATTAACTCATTTAATGCCCGGTGATGTCACCAGCCAGGCCAAAACTCCATCCCACCAAAACAACGTTTCAGGCAGTCTTCTCAAACAGCTCTTACATTAAAAACCTAATAGTGTGGAAATATTTATAAAACATAGACAAATCACATTTCTGACTGAACTGGGCCTTTAAGACTGTAATAATGAATCCCAAACTAGTCAATAACAGCTTAGAGTACAGGGAACTGCATGCTCACATACTGTATACACCTCTAGAGAACAAACAGGAAGAGAGTGTATGGCATTGATCTGTCTATCAGTCCATCTGAGTGACAGTTGAGACTCGGTGGTTGGACAGTTGAGGAACCTCAGTAGCAGCCTATGACGTCGCCAAATTTCAAATGGAATCCAATGTACTGTATTCCTTGTCCCCGCTGATGCCTGACAAGTAATGCTAGCCTAATATCCCCAGAGAAGCCAATCATTTAGTGAGATCGTGGACCTAAAAACACTTCACTTCCAAGCCGCCAAGTAGACCCCCTGAGGTCCACTGAGGCTGAGCCAGAACTATTAAGTCAACAACCATAACATTCTGAAAAGGTTTTGTATAGCAGACGTGTTTGTTCTTGGTGATAACATACCTCTTATCTTTTGGCAGGAGGCGCGTGATTACACCCCCCCCTCTTTCTCTCTCTCTCTCCCTCTCTCTCCTTCTGTCATACCTGTGAGGGTCGTAAAGACAGGAGGCACGTCACAGGGATAAGTTGAATTTCAGGAGCGGGCCCAGTGGACATTAGACTGGATCAGCTGTCCACATAAGAATAAACTCGTGCCAAAGACAGGGAAAAGAGAAAGGTAGAGAGAGAGAGAGAGAGAGAGAGAGAGAGAGAGAGACTCACAAAGAGACAATAACTTGTCTAATCTATACAGCTGTGGTAGGTGGTGCACATAGTTTATGCAGCTCCCATACTGGTTCTGTTTTAGTGTGTCTTTTAATATGACGGTCCTTGCAGTCAAGTTTATTTAAAAGTGAGTGTGCTGCAATTGGCTCTCTCCATAGTGATGAGCAGCTTAAGGGCCCTGACTTGCCAGCCAGCCAGCCAGTCAATCACACATTCATTACTTATTTTTCTTTCCTGCACCACCTGCCTCTCTCCTCTCTGACTCTCTCTCCATCTTTCTTTCCCTCCCCCTCCCTCCCTCCCTCCCTCCCTCCCTCCATCCTCTATCTCCCTTGCCTCTGGACATGCCAGGCTAGACTTCGCTGGCCACAGACCTCATTTGCAACCCCAGGTTCATCTGTAACCCCACAGGGCCAGCAGTGCAGTGCAAATATGAAATAAATGATACAAATCGATGTGGAACTTCCTAGGGGTTTAACTGCGCTTCCTCCAGTTGCGTCCTCCAGGCCGTCATAGTACTATCTTTCCTGTCTGTCTCTTTCTCTCTCAAGAACATTTGAGAACTACCAAAGTGCACTTAAACTGCGATTTGCATTACGTATCCCAGTTATCTTCTGGGACAGTCCATGATATAAACACAGAGGAGTGTTGGCACCGTCATCTAGCTAGGTGTGTTGACATGAGGACTAGTTGAGTTGATAAATGATGCAGGTGGCAGAGCATTGTGAAATACTCCGTGGTGGAGCAACTTGCACTGAGAACACTGGAGCATCTGTCTCAATGTGTATCTGTGAAACATGCTGTGTGTGTGTGTGTGCGTGTGCATATGTGTGTGTGTGTGTGTGTGTGTGTGTGTGTGTGTGTGTGTGTGTGTGTGTGTGTGTGTGTATACATGGGAGGAAAGGAGGGATTCATGAGCACCAGCTAGACTATTCAAACATGGACGGAGGAAGGTCTGTAAATGCAACCCAGTTAACACAATTAGACTTCCTGGATAAGTAAAGGTAAATACAATTCAAATAATTCCCCAACTACCAAAGCAATGATTCGAAATGGGAATCAGAATTGTGAAGCAAGGGCGTTAGTAAGTTGAAGGTTCTTCATATGTTTGGACATGTATCCGGAGTAAATCCCACTCCTGCAGAGACATTGTTCTGTAGCTTGGGGGTGAAAGTCTCCACCAACAACAGCCATGAGGTCAGAGAAATGAACCAGGTGGCAGAGCATTATGAAATACCCTGTGGTGGAACAACACATGAAGAACCCTAGCTTCTGTCTCACTGTTTACTTGTGAAACCTGCTGTGTGTGTGTGTGTGTGTGTGTGTGTGTGTGTGTGTGTGCGTGCGTGCGTGCGTGCGTGCGTGCGTGCGTGCGTGCGTGCATGACTGCGTGTGACTGCACCCAGGCATGGGTTGTATTGAGGAGTAAGGGGTTGGTGGTGTGTTTGGTGGCAGGCTGCCCATCTCTAGTGAGAGTGATGGAGTGAAGGAGAGACGGAGGGATTCCTGAGCACTGGCCAGACTGTTCAAACATGTTAGTACGTTACATTCCCCAACCATCAATAGACATGGGCTTCAAAAACAAGGGCGTTATTAGGTTGAAAGTTCTGCATATGTATGGGCATGCATACTGAGTGAATCCCCCTCCTGCAGAAACATTGTTCTGTAGCTTGGGGGTGAAAGTCTCCACCAACAACAGCCTGAGGTCAGAGAAACGAACCACACCTTGAATTGCTTCCCAAGTTTACACAGCAAGCGTGGGTGAGCTACAGTGACAAAACTGGTGTCACTTCTAAAACCCAAAGGTGGCCCATGCAATAACAGTTTACCAACACGAAACAGAAAAAAGTCCCACTCCCATATAAAACCTCTATGTAAGTGATAGAGGAGGTCTAATGGTGAAGGGAATAAGTAGCTTTGTTCCCACCAGAGAGGGAAAGAGTCACCACAGACTTTAACTGGATCACCAGAGCGGAGCCAGAGGCTTTGTCCCAAATGACACCCTAGTCCCTGTTTAGTGCACTACCTTTATTCCATTAAATAGGGAATATGGTGCCATTTGGGATGTAGACAGAATCCACAGTCAAGCAGGAATGAGATCATGTGATGTATGGCGGGAGAGGACTGAGACAAAGTGAATGGCTCAGTGGCTGGCTCTGTCTAACCACACTGCTGCAGTGTCAATTACTGATGTTACTCTGCCTGGCTGTAATAGTTACTCCTGTGTGGGTAGCGCCCCCCAGTGTTAGGGACATAGGAGTGTCAGAGAGAGACTTTCTATAAACGTTCTTAACAATTTAAAATAAAGGCTACCTTATTGTAAAGTGTTACATAAACGTTTTATATTGTGACCCATCGACATCTTTCAGAGTTTTCTTGTGATCCACAATGTTGTCTAGGCTCAAGCCACAACAAAAGAATTCAAGCCCCCATTAGGGAAATGCTGCTTCAAAACATAGCTATAAGACTACCTCAGCTCTTCGTGAAGTTGGTCTGTTTTAAATGACATTGTCACCCTTGAACGCAGCTTATTTACACTATTTTCTACATTGTCGAATACTAGTGAAGACATCAAAGTGTGAAATAACACATATGGAATCATGTAGTAACCCAAAAAGTGTTGAACAAATCAAAATATATTTTATATCTGAGATTCTTCAAAGTAGCCACCCTTTTCCTTGATGACAGCTTTGCACACTCTGGCAAAAATAAAGAAAAACCCTTGAATGAGTAGGTGTGTCCCACATTTTGACTGGTACTGTAAATGCTCCCATAATCAGAAAGAATGAATGGAGGAATGAATGAAATTCATTGAGGGGAGGAGTCTGTATTTCACAGTATTTTAATTTAATTACAGGGGATTGGTACAAGCAGGTCAGCTGACAGTATATTAATTCATATTTGGTGTTTTATATCACTTGCACTTGAAGAGGCCTTACTAAAGGCTTCCAAACTGGCAGCAACTACAGGGCAAAACAGACCAAAAGCACATGGCTCAACCATTTAAGTTTTAAGACTAGCTGCTACTCCAATATGTCATCTGTACATTTGAGGGGGCACTATAACAAAATTGGAATTCAATTGGTACAGCATTCTCACTCACGGGTGCAACAAATATAGCCTCTTACAAAGCACAACAGTAATATCATGAACCCACTAGTGGTCAAAAGGTTTTTGGCGCTCCAAAGATATGGTGCTCTGTACTCTGTGGGATGGAAAAACAGCAATTTTCCCACAATGCACCATCATTTACAGTATGCTGTAGTAAAGTGTTTCAGAGTTTTGTTTTACTGTTGATAATACCTCAAATTACCGTATAAATTACAGTTTTTCGTAACAGTGTAGGAATAGAACGACTAAATTATTTTGGCTTCTCAGCCTTGAACATATAGATATAGAAAGACCCAAACCAAACAAGGTAAAGTTAAGATTCTTGCTTTGTGTTAGAGAGAGAGAGAGAGAGAGAGAGAGAGAGAGAGAGAGAGAGAGAGAGAGAGAGAAATATGGGTGATTCTAACTGTTTCAGAACTCTGGGAACAGTGGCTAGCGGACCTCACGAGATAGGGGCAATCTGATTTGCTCCTGATGACATCATTCAATCACAGGCCCCATCCCAGTTGTGCGATGTCATCAGTACTGAGGTATGTCAGTGATGTAATGATGGGAGGGCCGTCACACCACGGACAGTGGGGCTGAGCAGAAGCACCCCTCTTCTCCTCTCCTCTCTCTCTCTCTCTCTCATTTCTCTTCCAGACTCTTCTCCTTCAACTCTTTTCCCAGCTCATTGGGTGTTTATTAGTCCTTAAAAATGCAGGACTCAAACTGTACCATTTATCCTCCGGCATATCTCCTCTCATGCCCAGAGAAGGGTGACACAGCAGGGGTGTCAAATCGGTTAAGCCCCCTTCCTGTCCATCTCTTATGGAGGTTTAATTAAAATATGGTTCACAGATCCTAAGTCTCTCCCGCAGGCTGAGGCAGGGAAGAGGAAACCATGGTAACCACAAAGGCTATGCTGCTGATTATGTCCCAAGATCAGCTCTCTGGCCTCTACCTCACAGGGCTACAGCAAACAGACACGACACACACACACACACATGCACACACACACACACACACACACACACACACACACACACACACACACACACACACACACACACACACACACACACACACACACATAGTGTGGCCTTCTGAGTAGAGACTCTGGGCAGTGGGCGCTAAGCACTTGTATTTCATTCCATTTGAATTTATTTATTGGAGGATGGACAAGCATATCCGATTTTTAATCACACACTTGGTGTGTGGTGTGTGTCTGTGTGTGTGCACGTGTGGGCAACACGTGCATGCATGTGTATGCACCCGGTATGTGTGCACGTGGTGTGATTGTGTGTGTGTGCATGTGTGTATGTGTGTGCGCGGCCAGGGAGGACAGCCTAAGCTCAAGTGGATTAGTGTAGAAACTCTGGCCCTAATCAACGAGCGCCACAGCAGCGCTGAGTCCAGATTACTGGCCCATAGATAATACTAAATGACCACATACAGTGAGCTCTAAAAGTATTGGGACAGTGACACATTTTTGTTTTGGCACTGTACTCTTGATTTAATATGATACAATGATGATGAGGTTAAAGTG
The DNA here is from genome assembly GCF_034236695.1 of Oncorhynchus nerka. Lineage (NCBI taxonomy): Eukaryota > Metazoa > Chordata > Actinopteri > Salmoniformes > Salmonidae > Oncorhynchus > Oncorhynchus nerka. Next base: position 38,880,363 of record NC_088417.1, on the reverse strand, counting down.
CAGACTGCCAGCTTTAATTTGATCCATATCGGGTGAACCATTTAGAAATTGCAACATTTTTTGTACATAGTCCCGCCATTTTAGTGAACCAAAAGTATTGGGACAAATTCACTTATACAGTGGCTTGCGAAATTATTCACCCCTTTGGCATTTTTTGTATTTAGTTGCCTTACAACCTGGAATTAAAATATATATTTTTTTTTGGGGGGGGGGTTGTATCATTTGATTTACACAACATGCCTACCACTTTGAAGATGCAAAATATTTTTTGTGTGTGAAACAAACAAGAAATAAGACAAAAAAAACTGAAAACTTGAGCGATGAAAACCTATTCACCCCCCCAAAATCAATACTTTGTAGAGCCACCTTTTGCAGCAATTACAGCTATCTGCAAGTCTCTTGGGGCACGTACCTATAAGCTTGGCACATCTAGCCACTGGGATTTTTGCCCATTCTTCAAGGCAAAACTGCTCTAGCTCATTCAAGTTGGATGGGTTCCACTGGTGTACAGCTATCTTTGTCATACCACAAATTCTCAATTGGATTGAGGTCTGGGCTTTGACTAGGCCATTACAAGACATTTAAATGTTTCACCTTAAAACACTAGAGTGTTGCTTTAGCAATATGCTTAGGGTCATTGCTCTGCTGGAAGGTGAACCTCTGTCCCAGTCTCAAATCTCTGGAAGACTGAAACAGGTTTCCCTCAAGAATTTCCCTGTATTTAGCTCCACCCATCATTCCTTCAATTCTGACCAGTTTCCCAGTCCCTGCCGATGAAAAACATCCCCACAGCATGATGCTGCCACCACCATGCTTCACGGTGGGGATGGTATTCTCGTGGTGATGAGAGGGTTGTTGGGTTTGCACCAGACATAGCATTTTCCTTGATGGACAAAAAGCTACATTTTAGTCTCATCTGACCAGAGTACCTTCTTCCATATGTTTCAGGAGTCTCCCACATGCCTTTTGGCGAACACCAAATGTGTTTGCTTATTTTTTTCTTTAAGCAATGGCTTTTTCTGGCCACTCTTCTGTAAAGCCCAGCTCTGTGGAGTGTACGGCTTAAAGTGGTCCTATGGACAGATTCTCCACTGTGGATCTTTGCAGCTCCTTCAGGGTTATCTTTAGTCTCTTTGTTGCCTCTCTGATTAATGCCCTCTTTGCCTGGTCCGTGAGTTTTGGTGGGCTGCCTTCTCTTGGCAGGTTTGTTGTGGTGGATTTAATGGTGCTCTGTGGGATGTTCAACGTTTCGGATATTTTTTTATAACCCAACCCTGATCTGTACTTCTCCACAACTTTGTCCCTGACCTGTTTGGGGCGCTCCTTAGTCTTCATGGTGCCGCTTGCTTAGGGGTGTTGCAGACTCTGGGGCCTTTCAGAACAGGTGTATATATACTGAGATTATGTGACAGATCATGAGACACTTGAAGGTAATTGGTTGCACCAGATCTTATTTAGGGGCTCCTTAGCAAAGGTTGTGAATACATATGCACGCACCACTTTTCCATAATTAATTTTTCATTTTTTCATTTCACTTCACCTATTTGGACTATTTTGTGTATGTCCATTACATGAACTCCAAATAAAAATCCATTTAAATTACAGGTTGTAATGCAACAAAATTGGAAAAACAACAAGGGGGATGAATACTTTTGCAAGGCACTGTATGTGCATGAAAGTAGTGAAAAGTTTAGTATTTGGTCCCATATTCATAGCACGCAACGACTACATCAAGCATGTGACTCTACAAACCTGTTGGATGCATTCGCTGTTTGTTTTGGTTTGCGTTTCAGAATATTTAGTTCCCAATAGAAATTAATGGTAAATAATGTTTTGCGTCATTTTGGTGTCACTTTTATTGTAAATAAGAAACACTTCTAAATTTAATGTGGATGCTACCATGGTTACGGATAGTCCTAAATTAATCTCAAATCATTTTGAGTGAGAAAGTTACAGATACAAAAAAATATCATACCCTTCACACATGATCTCCTCTCACCATTACAATAACAGGGGAGGTTAGCTTTTATGTGGCAGTATGATATTTATGCCTATACACTTTATCCATGGTCTGAATGGTACTTATTACATACATAGGCAAGCTTTTCTCAACTCCACCATGTACTGTACATCACATCAAAGGAGTTGAGCGGAGACGACTGCGGGTGGAGATGACCGTGGGTGGACTGAACCTCCGACTAACGATCGATAGTCTCTGTCAATCGAACCCTTACCGTGTACCTGTGTTTGTCCTCTGTAGCCGCGTGCCTTTCTTTGTTTGCTGAAATCCATACTTTTTAATACAACTTCTGTCAAGTACAACCACCGACTGTTTCCTCGTATCGACTGACAGCGGTTCGGTGCAGTTGGAGGTACACTCAGTCTTCAGTCGTTGCAATGCCAACTCTACCGAGGTGTACATATTGTGGAGTTGAGAAACCCAGCTAACATGGACACTGTCAAACAAAACACACCATGTTATGCAATCTCACACAGCAGCTATAGGTTGAATGTTACAAAGAGTGTACCAAACATTAGGGACACCTTCCTAATATTAATTTACACCTTCCCCTTTTTGCCCTCAGAACAGCCTGAAATCGTCCGGGCATGGACTCCACAAGGCGTCGAAAGCGTTCGACAGTGATGCTGCACCGTGTTGACACTGCTCCCCACAGTTGTGTCAAGTTGGCCGCATGTCCTTTGGGAGGTGGACCATTCTTGATACACACAGGAAACTGTTGAGTGTGGAAAGCCCAGCAGTGTTGTAGTTCTCGACACCTGGCACCTACTACCATACCCCGTTCAAAGGCACTTCAATCTTTTGTCTTGCCCAATCCACACTCTGAATGACCGACATAGACAATCCATGTCTCAATCGTCTCAAGGCTTAAAAAAACTTCTTTAACCTCTCCTCTCCTTCATCTACACTGATTGAAGTGGATTTAACAAGTGATCATAGCATTCACCTGGTCAGTCTATGTCATGGAAAGAGCCGTTTGTACACTCAGTATATTTCTCATCTCATATCCCCCACAACACCTCTCAACACACATAACACACATAACACTACGTGTGGCTGGCCCCAGCAGGAATTCAACCCACAGTCCTGGCATTGCAAGCACCATGCTCTACCAACTGAGCCACACGGGACCATTTTGACTATACTGAATGATACGCAGTTATATTGAGTCCATCTAACTGGGGCTCATCAATACTCAGAGGAAGACACCCATCCATTATGGGTGCAGACATTCTCTATAAATGTAGATAGAGAAAGTGGCCATAATTAAACTCATTAAGAGCCCTCCATCATGATCACCATGCTGACAGAAGGTTCATCCCAAATGGCACCCTATTCCCTACATGTATGGCATCTAGTAACATTTTGGCATGCAGTGTCTAAGTCCATCAAAGCAGAGATGCCGGCCCATGGCTGCCATCCATATGTCAGTGGCTAATAGATATTCAGTGGCCACTGGTTAAAAACAAGAGTTCATTTCGTTACAAAAAATATCTAGTTAACAGAAGAAAGGAAGACAAAATAAGGACAGAAGAAAAAGGAAAAGAAAAAGGACAACAAAGTGAAACCTCTAAAGAAACAAGAGAGCATAATACAAGAAACAGCACTATAGAGAGATAGAACAACAACAACGCAGCCACTGCCAGCTAGCCTACTTCAGCAGTACTGTATCATTTGAATTATTTTAGTCAATAAGATTCCTGCTACGTAAGCTTAACTTTCTGAACATTCGAGACGTGTAGTCCACTTGTCATTCCAATCTCCTTTGCATTAGCGTAGCCTCTTCTGTAGCCTGTCAACTATGTGTCTGTCTATCCCTGTTCTCTCCTCTCTGCACAGACCATACAAACGCTCCACACCGCGTGGCCGCGGCCACTCTAATCTGGTGGTTCCAGCGCGCACGACCCACGTGGAGTTCCAGGTCTCCGGTAGCCTCTGGAACTGCCGATCTGCGGCCAACAAGGCAGAGTTCATCTCAGCCTATGCCTCCCTCCAGTCCCTCGACTTCTTGGCACTGACGGAAACATGGATCACCACAGATAACACTGCTACTCCTACTGCTCTCTCTTCGTCCGCCCACGTGTTCTCGCACACCCCGAGAGCTTCTGGTCAGCGGGGTGGTGGCACCGGGATCCTCATCTCTCCCAAGTGGTCATTCTCTCTTTCTCCCCTTACCCATCTGTCTATCGCCTCCTTTGAATTCCATGCTATCACAGTTACCAGCCCTTTCAAGCTTAACATCCTTATCATTTATCGCCCTCCAGGTTCCTCGGAGAGTTCATCAATGAGCTTGATGCCTTGATAAGCTCCTTTCCTGAGGACGGCTCACCTCTCACAGTTCTGGGCGACTTTAACCTCCCCACGTCTACCTTTGACTCATTCCTCTCTGCCTCCTTCTTTCCACTCCTCTCCTCTTTTGACCTCACCCTCTCACCTTCCCCCTTTACTCACAAGGCAGGCAATACGCTCGACCTCATCTTTACTAGATGCTGTTCTTCCACTAACCTCACTGCAACTCCTCCAAGTCTCCGACCACTACCTTGTATCCTTTTCCCTCTTGCTCTCATCCAACACTTCCCACACTGCCCCTGCTCGGATGGTATCGCGCCGTCCCAATCTTCGCTCTCTCTCCCCCGCTACTCTCTCCTCTTCCATCCTATCATCTCTTCCCTCTGCTCAAACCTTCTCCAACCTATCTCCTGATTCTGCCTCCTCAACCCTCCTCTCCTCCCTTTCTGCATCCCTTGATTCTCTATGTCCCCTATCCTCCAGGCCGGCTCGGTCCTTCCCTCCTGCTCCGTGGCTCGACGACTCATTGCGAGCTCACAGAACAGGGCTCCGGGCAGCCGGCGGAAATGGAGGAAAACTCGCCTCCCTGCGGACCTGGCATCCTTTCACTCCTTCCTCTCTACATTTTCCTCTTCTGTCTCTGCTGCTAAAGCCACTTTCTACCACTCTAAAGTCCAAGCATCTGCCTCTAACCCTAGGAAGCTCTTTGCCACCTTCTCCTCCCTCCTGAATCCTCCTCCCCCTCCCCCCTCCTCCCTCTCTGCAGATGACTTCGTCAACCATTTTGAAAAGAAGGTCGACGACATCCGATCCTCGTTTGCTAAGTCAAACGACACCGCTGGTTCTGCTCACACTGCCCTACCCTGTGCTCTGACCTCTTTCTCCCTCTCTCTCCAGATGAAATCTCGCGTCTTGTGACGGCCGGCCGCCCAACAACCTGCCCGCTTGACCCTATTCCCTCCTCTCTTCTCCAGACCATTTCCGGAGACCTTCTCCCTTACCTCACCTCGCTCATCAACTCATCCCTGACCGCTGGCTACGTCCCTTCTGTCTTCAAGAGAGCGAGAGTTGCACCCCTTCTGAAAAAACCTACACTTGATCCCTCCGATGTCAACAACTACAGACCAGTATCCCTTCTTTCTTTTCTCTCCAAAACTCTTGAACGTGCCGTCCTTGGCCAGCTCTCCCGCTATCTCTCTCAGAATGACCTTCTTGATCCAAATCAGTCAGGTTTCAAGACTAGTCATTCAACTGAGACTGCTCTTCTCTGTATCACGGGGCCCTCCGCACTGCTAAAGCTAACTCTCTCTCCTCTGCTCTCATCCTTCTAGACCTATCGGCTGCCTTCGATACTGTGAACCATCAGATCCTCCTCTCCACCCTTTCCGAGTTGGGCATCTCCGGCGCGGCCCACGCTTGGATTGCGTCCTACCTGACAGGTCGCTCCTACCAGGTGGCGTGGCGAGAATCTGTCTCCTCACCACGCGCTCTCACCACTGGCGTCCCCCAGGGCTCTGTTCTAGGCCCTCTCCTATTCTCGCTATACACCAAGTCACTTGGCTCTGTCATAACCTCACATGGTCTCTCCTATCATTGCTATGCAGACGACACACAATTAATCTTCTCCTTTCCCCCTTCTGATGACCAGGTGGCGAATCGCATCTCTGCATGTCTGGCAGACATATCAGTGTGGATGACGGATCACCACCTCAAGCTGAACCTCGGCAAGACGGAGCTGCTCTTCCTCCCGGGGAAGGACTGCCCGTTCCATGATCTCGCCATCACGGTTGACAACTCCATTGTGTCCTCCTCCCAGAGCGCTAAGAACCTTGGCGTGATCCTGGACAACACCCTGTCATTCTCAACTAACATCAAGGCGGTGGCCCGTTCTTGTAGGTTCATGCTCTACAACATCCGCAGAGTACGACCCTGCCTCACACAGGAAGCAGCGCAGGTCCTAATCCAGGCACTTGTCATCTCCCGTCTGGATTACTGCAACTCGCTGTTGGCTGGGCTCCCTGCCTGTGCCATTAAACCCCTACAACTCATCCAGAACGCCGCAGCCCGTCTGGTGTTCAACCTTCCCAAGTTCTCTCACGTCACCCCGCTCCTCCGCTCTCTCCACTGGCTTCCAGTTGAAGCTCGCATCCGCTACAAGACCATGGTGCTTGCCTACGGAGCTGTGAGGGGAACGGCACCTCAGTACCTCCAGGCTCTGATCAGGCCCTACACCCAAACAAGGGCACTGCGTTCATCCACCTCTGGCCTGCTCGCCTCCCTACCACTGAGGAAGTACAGTTCCCGCGCAGCCCAGTCAAAACTGTTCGCTGCTCTGGCCCCCCAATGGTGGAACAAACTCCCTCACGACGCCAGGACAGCGGAGTCAATCACCACCTTCCGGAGACACCTGAAACCCCACCTCTTTCAGGAATACCTAGGATAGGATAAAGTAATCCTTCTCACCCCCTTAAAAGATTTAGATGCACTATTGTAAAGTGGCTGTTCCACTGGATGTCTTAAGGTGAACGCACCAATTTGTAAGTCGCTCTGGATAAGAGCGTCTGCTAAATGACTTAAATGTAAATGTAAATTTCAAACTGACTGAGGTTAATACTGATTCCTAACTTCACTTATGTTAGAATCGAATGGTAGAATAAGAGTCAGATCGTCGCTGCTTTACATTCAAGCGGTCCTCGGAACCGGTCCAGTTGATTGGGTTGGTGTCTAGTGAATGGACGGACAATGAGGTTGAGGGTTAAGTAAAAGTTCCATCGGCGCAACCGCCAAAACAGTCCCCACCCCTGGGTGGGTCTACAGTTCCATAGTCTGGAATATCAGTGTCAGAAGCACACTGTCACGTTCTGACCTTTATTCCTTTGTTTTGTCTTTATGTTATGTATGTGCATTTTAGGTAGTGGTGGATTTTCTTTTCTTTAACTTGGCACCCTGTGGTTTTTGGTTCAATCTTTGTGTGTCTGCACCAGATGGAACTGTTTCGGTTGTCACTTTGTTGTTTTGTATTTTTGAAGTGTTCAGTTGTTTATTAAAAAGATGAACACTAACCACGCTGCGCTTAGGTTCTCTCCTTCTTCCACCCAAGACAGCCGTTACAGAACCAACCACCAAAAAAGGACCAAGCAGCGTGGTAACAGGCAGCAGCAGCAGGAGCAGTGCTATAAGGAGGAATGGACATGGGAGGACATTCTGGACGGCAAGGGTTGCTACACATGGGAGGAGATCCTGGCTGGAAGGGATCGGCTCCCATGGGAACAGGTTGAGGCAGCCAGGAGAGCGGAGGCAGCAGCTAAAGGGAGCCAGCGCTTTGAGGGAACACGGCTGGCAAGGAAGCCCGAGAGGCAGCCCCAAAAAGTTATTGGGGAGGCACACTGGGAGTGTGGCGAGTTCAGGTAGGAGACCTGCGCCAACTTCCCGTGCTTACCGGAGAGCGAGAGGGACCGGGCAGGCACCGTGTTATGTGGTGGAGCGCACGGTGTCCCCGGTGCGTGTGCATAGCCCGGTGCGGTACATTCCAGCTCCTCGTATCGGCCGGGCCAGAGTGGGCATCGAGCCAGGTGCCATGAAACCGGCTCTACGCATCTGGTCTCCAGTGCATCTCCCTGTGCCGGCGTACATGGCACCACCCTTACGCATGGTGTCCCCGGTTCGCCAGCACAGCCCAGTGCGGGCTATTCCACCTCGCCGCACTGGCCTGGCTACGGGGAGCATTCAACCAGGTAAGGTTGGGCAGGCTCGGTGCTCAAGAGCTCCAGTGCGCCTGCACGGTCCGGTTTATCTGGTGCCACCTCCACGCACCAGCCCTCCGGTGGCAGCCCCCCGCACCAGGCTGTCTCTCCGTCTTCTCCCTTCAGGTTCTCTCGCCTGTCCTGAGCCGCCAGAGTCTCCCGTCTGTCCTGAGCCGCCAGAGTCTCCCGTCTGTCCTGATTCGCCAGAGTCTCCCGTCTGTCCTGAGCCGCCAGAGTCTCCCGTCTGTCCTGAGCCGCCAGAGCCGCCAGTCTGTCCTGAGCCGCCAGAGCCACCAGTCTCTCCTGAGCCGCCAGAGCCACCAGTCTGTCCTGAGCCGCCAGAGCCGCCAGTCAGCCAGGAGCCGCCAGAGCCGCCAGTCAGCCAGGAGCCGCCAGTCAGCCAGGAGCCGCCAGAGCCGCCAGTCAGCCAGGAGCCGCCAGTCAGCCAGGAGCCACCAGAGCTGTCAGCCAGCCAGGAGCCTCCAGAGCCGTCAGCCAGCCAGGAGCCTCCAGAGCCGTCAGTCAGCCAGGAGTTTCCAGAGCCATCAGTCAGCCAGGGGATGCCAGAATCGCCCTTCACTCTGGAGCTGCCGGAGTTTCTCGCCTGTCCGGTGCCGCCGGAGTCTCCCGTCCATTCGGGACCCATTTCTAGGGTCCCCAGTCCGAGGTCGGCGGCAAGGGTCGCCGCTCGTAAGAGGCCACTGAGGCGGACAATGAGGCGGAGAAAAACTGTGGTGAAGTGGGCTCCACGTCCCGTGCCAGAGCCGCCACCGCGGACAGACGCCCATCCAGACCCTCCCCTATAGGTTCAGGTTTTGCAGCCGGAGTCCGCACCTTTGGGGGGTACTGTCACGTTCTGAACTTTATTCCTTTGTTTTGTCTTTATTTTACGTGTGTGCATTTTAGGTAGTGGTGGCTTTTCATTTCTTTAACTTCTGGATACTACCCATCCCGCATGCAGGAGCGTAATCATAGCCTCAAACGAATTAGCATAACGCAGCAGACATAAATCTTCCTAGAAAATGTTTCCTATTCATGAAAATCACAAATGAAATATATTGAGACACAGCTTAGCCTTTTGTTAATCACACTGTCATCATTTTCAAAATATGCTTTACAGCCAATGCATTTGTGTAAGTTTATCATGGCATAATGCTATGCTAGGCTCTGCTACCAGCAGGCAACATTTTCACGAATATAAGAAAAGCAATCAAATTAAATAATTTACCTTTGAAGAACTTCGGATGTTTTCACTCAGGAGACTCCCAGTTAGATAGCAAATGTTCCTTTTTTCCAAAAATATTATTTTTGTAGGCGAAATAGCTCCGTTTGTTCTTCACATTTGGGTGAGAAATCGAAACAGGAAAATGCAATCACTACAATGCCAAACTCTTTTCCAAATTAGCTCCATAATATCGACAGAAACATGGCAAACATTGTTTAGAATCAATCCTCAAGGTGTTTTTCATATATCTATTCAATAATATATCCGACGGGACAATTTGGGTTTCTCATAAGAAGCGATTGGAAAAATGGCTACTTGTGTACTTTACGCAAGATTTTCTGCAGGAGCCATCATGTGACCACTTGCTAAATGTGGTCCATTACGGCTATTCTTCAACATAAATGCGTAAAAAGACGTCACAATGCTGTAGACACCTTGGGGAATACGTAGAAAACGTAAGCTCATTCGTAGCTCATTCACAGCTATATAAGGAGTCATTGGCATGAGGCGGGAACGTTTTTTATCCAAAAATGAAAATACTGCCCCCTTGTTATAAAAGATTAACTTGGCACCCTGTGGTTTTTGGGTTGTCTCGTTGTGTGTCCCGCGCCCTGTATTTGTTGAGCTTATTATTTTGTTGTGCTTGAGTAATGCACTTAAACCTCAGTGGAACTCTCTCTGCGTCTGATTCCTGCACCCACCTAGCCCCGCGTGATGCACGCGCTTACGCACACACGCACGCACGCAAGCACTCACTCACTCACTCACTCACCCCCCCTTTACAGGAGTCTTCCTAGGGAAGTCATCTCTCTCCTGATGCAATCAGCTGATTCAGCCCTTTGGTTCAATCTGAGAGAAGTGAGATGGTTTTTGTGGTCCTTTTGTGGTTGGGCTGCGGTCATCCTCATCCTAATGGTTCTATCATGTGCTCTCCAGTGGTCAAGGACCATGACCGCAGTGGTGAAATTAAGCAGGGTGTTGTTGTTGTGCTTCTGGTGGGAAGGAAATAGATGTCCTGGAAGGAAAACCAGATGGAAAGGAAAAGCAACTTCGAACAAAAGCCTTGAAAGAAGCAAGAGAAAGGACACGAGAAAAGGCAAGGAGACCTCTCTCTCTAGCCAAGGAGGGTAGGGCAATGGACCTGAGAGACCTCTCGCTCTCTCTCTCCCTCTCTCTCCCTTTCTCGCTCTCTCAAATCAAATCAATCAATATATACATTTATTTAAAGTGCATTTTACACACATTTTACACAACTCTCTCTCTCTCTCTCTCTCTCTCTCTCTGTGCCACACTTGGATGGATTGTTGAAGTTTTCTGGACAACTTCCTCTCTTCCTGCCATTATACAAACCAATGGAATTTTCAGGAATGTTCTGTGGGCTTGACTTTCAAGGTGTAAGCTGATAGGAATATTCTAGGGGGATGGAAAAGGGGGGAAATTAAGCAGCAGCCTCTCTCAGCAGTCTTTTACCAGGGGAGGTGAGCTCAGAAAGTTAAGGACAAATCTAGCCAAGATTTACAGTTTCAGATTTTTTTCAAATGCATTTAGAGATACTTTTATTTCTTCAGTATCTACAGATGTGCAGACTCTCCGTTAGATACCAAATCTAATGATATTTAATATAAATAAATGGATTTAATTCAAACCACCTTTTATTATTCCGTGGACTCAGTGGATATGCTGAGATCCTAAAGGCAACTAAATGAAATATTCAAAATGAGAAACAAAACATTTCCAAATTAAATTCACACAGTGAGCAGAAAGCAACAGATCCCATCTTATTTCGCAATGACTCCCTATAAAGGGTTTTTACCACAACCGAAAGTCGACAATACAATGGGAAACTGTTTGTAATGATGAGGGGAAAATACGACGATGGCACTTCCCTCACTTTAAATGTCAAGTTTTACTAGATGGGGTTTTGTAACTCAGGAGGGAGCTCTGGGTAGGGGAGTACTCCGGGTGTGTGAAGTGCATTGTGGTTATCATCACCTCTTTTCAGGGGGGGATGGGTGCAAATGTCATCTCTTCCAATCAGATTCTGCAACAGACTAGCGTCATGCCCTGTCCAAGGGGTGTACTTGTACATCATGCTGCCTCATACCACAGAAACAGGAGATAGGCTCCTGCCCTATGGGGCGTTCCGGCTCAGACAAGGCTTATAGTACTTTACTTCCTATCGCTTTCTCCCTGCCTCGACATATTTCACCTCTAAAGTATCCCAATATGAAGAAACCCTTGCAAAAAGTGACATCCAAACAGGACCTTTAAAAACATACCTTAATCCCCCTCAAAGTGTGCAACAATTACTCAACAATTACTCAGAAAAGGATGGATTAAAAGGCATTTACTGTGTATGCAAAAGTACATGCGGTTCTTGGGCTAGACAATGGCGTTCAACAATGGTCTTCATAGTTCCTATCCATAATTTTGAGCACACCCCAATAACTTTTTCGTATTAAAGTAATGGACTAAATCATATGACAAAACCGATGTCTTCAGCACAGCTGTGGATTCAGAATGGGGAATTCTGTCACACTCCAACCCAATCCCATGTTACAGGATTGATGCAGTGCCTTCACTGATCCACACAGTACAACGTAAATAAAGCTTTAAACATACCACTCTCAAAGTCATCATCTGAAACTATATTTAGGTTTGTATGGATGAGACTCAATATTCACATTTTCAGGGAGAGACCGTATTTATTTTATCATGTTTGTTTTTTGCTCAAGCAAAGTAGGGTGCATCCCAAATGGCACCGTGTTCCCTATGTGATTCACTACTTTTAACCAGGGGCCCAGGGCTAAAAGTAGTGCACTATATAGGGAATAGGGTGCCATTTGTGACGCAGTTGTAGAGTGTTATCATAATAGTTTAACCACCCTAAAGAGAGACAGTGGGCCAGTTTCCTCCAACTCTATATCTGTGTTACTCAGCATTACACTAACATCCTGTGTATTTCATGCAACAGTCGACCGCAATCTAATCTAACCAGCAAACGCAGGACACGCTCTCAAGAATATGTCCCACGAAGGGACCTCAAAACATTGTGTTTGCTAACGGAAAGTGTAATATGGGGGGCGTCCCAGATGGCAATCTATTCCCTATATATTGCACTACTTTTGTACAGGCCCCTTAGGTTTCCATTTGGGATGTTGCCATGGAGTCTGTCAGGCAGGCAAAGGGTATTTATATAAATCCCATTGTGATATGGAGTCATTAGCTTATGGTCACTGACAAGGATGGAGAAAAACCTGTAAAGAAATCATCCGAGGACGAGGGCCCAAGCTTTTCCAAAAAAAACGACTTACTGAGGTGGAATTTCATCCATATATCAAATATCGAACTGAAGACTTATGTTAATTAACAACTCTTCATAAGGACGGACACAGCTTCCCACTTCTTACCAACACAGTGTCTGCGTCCTAAATGGCACCCTATTCCCTATATAGTGCACTGCTTTTTTACCAGGGCTCATGGGGCTCTGGTCTAAAGTAGTGTACTATAAAAGGGAAAAGGCTCCCATTTGAGACGGAGGCAAATACTCAAAAAGAGGATTGAGAGAAGCGAAGGCAAATGGATGTCCAATTAGACCATCCTGATAGGAAAGGCACATCAAGGGCTTATCACAATGTTTCAACCGCTCATCAATTAGCCACTAATTCTGATTATCAGGGTGCTCCTCAGGTCGTTTCATCGCTCCGTCCTTCTCCCTCGCTCCTGACTCAATTCTTGCTGTTTCATGCTGATATCTAGTTGCTTAAACCCTCACGTGCTGATATAGTGCTGGCAATCCTTTACATAACACTATGGAAGCAAGGAGGAAGAAGACACTCTAGGCAGAGTGTGAGAAAGCTGATCTAAGGTTCAGGTGTCCATACGGACAAACGTTGATTTGCCTATGAGCATATAGAGACAAACAAAGGGACGTTACATGCAGTATCGTGTTCAGAACGTGTGACCTCCCACAGACCCGACCAAACCAGACTGGTCTTGTATCTTTAAAGATGCTGTTTCTGTGGGTGGGGAAGACGACGGGAATGGGAATGTAAACAGTGAGTGGATGAGTGCATAATGGAAGCTGAGAGTGTCAGCGGAGGATGTTGTGTGTTCTCTATGGGATGAGAGCGGGAACGTTTGTCTTACCCCTGCTGGAGGGGGAGGAGATGGGAGAGGGGAGTCAACAAATGACTTCGCAAGTGATGAGGTGGAGTTCATGAATGTCTTTGGTTAAAAAGATGGGGCAATCAGGTTGAGGGATGTGTGTGAGTAGAACATGTGTGTGTGTGTGCATGTGTGTGTTTGACGAGCATGTATTCAAAGACATAGACAATGATGATAAATGATTATCCAAAATCAATAAATAAAGAATTAAAGCCAAATGGTTGATGCTAGTTCAGTTTGACCCAACTCCAACCCATTCTCTGGATAAACCACATGTACTCTCCCTTTAATAAGAGGCTTGCTCCTCACAGCGCCAGCCTCCTAAAAAACAAATGTCATGTCTTGCCAGATTGTCCATAAACTCAATGCCCAGCCCACGTCACCATAGGACAGGAAGCACATATTTCATCTATGGATAATCCCTGTCACAACCAGCATATAGGCTCCTATGAACTCCTTTAAATGCTGATGTCTTATGTCATCCTCTACCATAACCTAACGACGGAATGACAAAGAGTACGGAAGACTAAAGACGTCAAAAAAGAAATGAATAAATAAATAAGTGATAATGTTGAAATGTAAAAGAGAGCACAGCATTAGTGAAAGAAGGATTGGCTGTCTTTATGCCAGTTCTGTTTTCTTCATGTGCCTCCCTCCCATCCTATTAAAACGGTTTTGTAACCACAGTAAATTACCATTAGAAAACCCCATTGTGTATCTCATCATGTTTTAATATAACTGCTTTGGTCAAACAAATGTTCTTTCCAGCATTCGAGGATTATTGTTTTTGTCAGGATGCTGAATCACTAATATACTGTAGGGTTAAGATATAGAGGGGAAAATGCTAGAACTACAGTATTATAAATAATTATTAGTTGAATAACTTTGAAATTTGGCACCCTACTACACTATTTTCTGCTAGCCTGTCACTTTTCCTGGCACACGTATTTAAAATGCGGCCATTACAAGCTGACCGAAAGCTTTTCGACCTCAACCAAGAGCAATACAAACCCATGGTCTATTTGTGAGATGGGAATGGGCCTGTCTTTGGTTTGTTTAAAGTGTCGACCGATGAGGTGCTCACTTATATCATGAAATGTTTTCAAAATTCACTCGTCCTGCCACCAAAGAAAGTGTTTTCCCTCCATTTTGTAAAAATACATGTTTTACCTATCCTCCATCTTTGGGGTGGCAGGTAGCCTAGGTGTTAGAGCATTGGACTAGTAAATGAAAGGTTGCAAGATCAAATCCTCGAGCTGACAAGGTAAAGATGTGTCGTTCTGCCCCTGAACAAGGCAGTTAACCCACTGTTCCTAGGCCATCATTGAAAATAAGAATTTGTTAAATTAAGGAAAAATAAATAAAAAATTAAAGGAAATGATTTGGTTCATGATGAAGTCACTAAGGAGAAGTTGATCCATGTAATATGAGATTTAGAAGGAGATAATCCCTTGTTATCATATCCACCTCAATTATACAATCTCTGTTCTTGCCAAAAGGACACCTCCCCAGATGATGTGTTGATTGTGGGGAAACTACCTTGGGATGCTTCTCTGATACCGAGTTCAGGATGAAAGCCCTAACAATGAAAATGTGGTGGGGATCACGACTGCAATGATGGTAACTAAGACAATTGACTATAATCGCTATCTGGTTCCAAGTCACAAAAGAAGCCTTGTGTATAAAGTCAGAATACCCCCCACCCCCTCACAGCCCCCCCAGCCTTAACCCCAGATTATGTGTTGAAGAAACTCAACTCCAAAATCTTCTACTTACAAGATATGAATCAGCAACTTACAGTCTCCTAGAAGTCTTTGGTGGTGATTAAATGGACAGATGAATTGGTTGATTGATGGTAGACTACCTTGGGATGCTTCGCTGATATCGAGTTCAGGATGAAAGCCCCCCAGACACTCCACCAAAAACTCCACACACACACCTCCAAGAACCACACACTAACTTCCAATAATTTTATCCAGTGCAGAGTTTCATCTTATTCAAAGCTCTGCCTTAAAATATGACCTCATATCAGAAGTCCTTTAACAGGGTTCAAGCCACAAACCCCAATGAGAGCTGACATTACTGACTATGTTGGCTGAGGGCCCAATGAGGACAGACATTGCTGATAGCGTTGGTGGGTAAACACCTGGTCAGATCTTACTGGTCCTCATGCCGCTGGGCCAGGTGTGTTAACATAGAGCGTAATCCCTCTAGACAGCCATCCAAATCCATGGCCACAGACCCTCATCAACTGCTAGCTATGACCCAGTTTGGTGTTTGATCCCAGGCATGGATGTGGATTGAGGCCCCCACTGGGACTTTCTCTCGATGGAGTGTAGTCACGTGGTCAAGAACTTATTCAGCCAGGAAGGACACTCGCATCACAATATCATAAAGGGCAGACATCTGGTGTGAGGCGACAATGATTGTGCTTCGGGCTTGCTGATGTAGGTTACTGCCAAAATCCCTGCCCTTCCATGTGCTAGCACTTACACAAATAGCTTGATTTGGGTTCAACAGACAGCAAAGTCTTGCATTACACTTAATAACAGTTTTCCATGCAGTTTTCATTTGAGTAAATTGGTGTCAATCCACAGCATCAGCAAAGAGCGGGCAAGAGAAAACTTGTGAGACGGCGGGCGTTTAGCATCGCCAGGCAACAACCGCCGGGCGGGATGAGGGACGGGGTGTGGGGACGAGGTGCGAGCTCATGTGAAGAGACGTTCCTCTCCCTACTGGGAGCGGGGCTTGATAAACAAACCGCAGAGAAAGATTCAACACATCTCAAATTTCACCACAGAGGACGTCTCAGCATTTTCAAACCAGAACGTGTATGAGCTTATTGCTTTTAAGCAGAACTTCAGTCGGTTATTTGGACAAATCTATCAGTATTCTGTCCCAATTCTAAAATATCAGCTATTGTTTTTATGGTAAGAAGCACCTAATTTAGCTAATCGATTGACTTGACTAACACTTACATTTTTTTAATTTTTAGGTTAATTTAAATGTGAATCTATCGCCTCTAAAGCAATAGTAAGACATTTACTGGAGAGTACTGCAGTAGAAAAACTAGCAAAAAATGACTGCAGAGAAAGTGCTAAGAAAGCAGTTACCAAATAACCCAGTGAAGTGATGCCCTGCCAATTAGTTATTAGGCTTATTAGACGCGTCATGCAAACAGTAGGTCCAGCTTCTAAACACATTATGGTAATTTACGGAAATAGAGAAAAAAAAAATCATTACTGTGTAGACTTTGACGTTGAGTGAGATTCATATCAAACATTTATGTGTGACTGCCTGTTGAAAACGTTGATATTCCATAAGGGTTCCCCTCGGGCATCTGGCCCAACAACTCCAGATGTGAATCTACTTTAACTTGAGGAAAACGCTGAAAATGTCCCGGGGTATCATGAAGCCAGCCTGGAAAATAGACTTCTGCTTCTCAAACCCACAGCAGAAATACTGAACGTATCACTTCAGTTACAGGGGATCTTGATATGGGCCTTCATTTAATTTTCCTTTTTTTTGTTGCCAGGATAGTACACCCAGCCACTGTTATCCAGGGAGTCTTAGTTTCTATTGGCCAAGAATGTACTGTTTAAAATAGGCATACTTCACCGACCACAACAAACAGACATTTCCTACAGTATATAAAGTATATCAAGCATTACACTGTAGCAGATCAACGTGATGTGAGGCTAGGATAGCTTCTTTTCTACAATGACACCAATGTTCACTTTGAAAATAAGGATACATCCCCAAAGGGCTTCAAAAGCCTATTTGATCCAGAAAGCAAACAGCATTCATATATATTTTTTTAACTAGGCAAGTCAGTTAAGAACAAATTCTTATTTACAATGACGGCCTAGGAACAGTGGGTTAACTTAACTGCCTTATTCAGGGGCAGAACGACAGATTTTTACCTTGCCAGCTCAGGGATTCGACCTAGCAGCCTTTCGGTTACTGGCCCAAAATTCTAACCTCTAGGCTACCTGCCGCCCCAAAATACATGGTCAAATCTAAATAGATCTGATACACCATTATCCATATCGACCTAATAAGGAAGAAGGAACCTCTCTGATGTGATCTTGAAAAGCAAACTATGACAATACAGAAAGAAGCTGTCCACAATGTTGCCAGATCTGGTTTGATTTCAAAAGAGGGAGGGAGGACACTGGAAATGAGAGCGAGTGAGCTTGAGGACAGTGTTGATAAAGCAACCGTAATGCAACATTGTCTAAACCTCTGTCAACGTCAGTATCTGTTGGTGTATGACCCCAAACAACTCCTTCCCCATTGGTCTCATTAGACACACACAGCCACACACATGACTCTCCCTCCAACATCCCACCAACTTCCCACAGCCAATTCCACACACTGGCTTCATTCCATAACAGCACCACATAACAGCAACAGACAACAACGTTTTGCCAGAGAGTACAACTCGTTTATATTTCGCATGCTGAAGCGGTAGGACAGTTGAACTAAGCTCACGAGGCCTTTATATGTGATATTCGTTAAGAATCAATGGCTCAATCAATCATTAGGGTTAAAAGCCCACAAAAAGGAATATACCAATCCCAGATTGCCCATTTTAAGACCACTTTTAAAGGAATGTTTGAAAGTAATCAGGAGGAGTTAAAAACATATCACAATGTGCCCCATCCTCTAGAAATGACAATCAGGTAAGCAATAAAGTAGGGAACAGCTGAAGTGAAGTCTCAAAAGCCCAGGCTTGTCATTGACTTGTTGTCCAGCTCTTACATTGGTCCGTGTGTAAGTGAGTGTGTGTGTATAAGCAAACGTATGTGTGTTGTTTGTGTGTGTGTGTGTGTGTGTGTGTGTGTGTGTGTGTGTGTGTGTGTGAATATGTATGTGGTCGCTGTGCCCGCATATAGAGATGCAGTTACTCACCTCTCGGGTGCTCTGTCATTCGTCCGGGACAACCGTGTGGGAGCAGCCAAACTCATACAGAGGGACAGACACTGCAGTAGAAAACTTTCCTTCTCCCTGTCTGTACACATCCACTGTTCCTCCCTCCTTCTGTCTCTCTCCCCTCCCTCATTCCCTCACTCCAACACTTCCTGGGCTGTGTGTTTACGCTGGCTCCAATCAGCCCCTCCGAAGAGGTACGCCACCCCCCCTCGCCCCCTCCCTCTTACCTCCTCCCTCAGTAAACAGCCATTGTTCAGCTTGCATATGTTCGGATGTGTGTGAGACTGTGTGTGTGTGTGTATGTGTGTGTGTGACCAAGTGTGTGTGTGCATGCATATGTGTGTGTGTGTGTGTTGGCGTGCGTGTGAGTGCCCTCTTGAATGAGGTTTGTGTAGCCTCTCGCCACTATCCAGAATTTGGCTCACCTCAATGAAACACTGTAAGTGAGAGGGGGACATGGCTGGGCAGAAGAGGGGGAAGAGAAAGAGAGAGAATGAGAGAGCGAGAGAGAGAGAGCGAGAGAGAGAGGGGAGGGGGGGGATTGGAGGCTAAAGGAAAACATGTGGACTTCCTGCTGGGTTGTCCTACTGAGGCACACATTTTTAGAGTGGAGAGAGGGAGCAAGGGATGAAGGGAGGGGTATCAACCAAGGGGTGAATGTGGGGGTATCAACCAAGGGGTGAAGGGAGGGGTATCAACCAATGGATGAAGGGAGGGTATCAACCAAGGGGTGAAGGTGGGGGTATCAACCAAGGGGTGAAGGGAGGGGTATCAACCAATGGATGAAGGGAGGGGTATCAACCAAGGGGTGGGGGTGTGACTGGAACGTTCTCTCTAAATCCAACAGTTAACTGTTACCAACCGCAGGCTTGGGCCATGCAAGGCTAACTGAGGTCCAGGCTCAGTCTCAATACAAGGCATCTGCTCTGAGGCCTGGCAAAGATTTTCACCACTAAACTCCCCCCCCTCTCTCTCTCTATCCCCCTACCCAACCCACAGCCATACCCCACCTCCAACCTAGGGGGAGAGGCAAGGGGTGAGAGATGACGAGGGAGAGGTGAGGGAACACAGGTTGACAGAAGCACTATAAGGAGACCGAGGCTGAAACCCAAATAGCACCATATTTCCCTGTTAGCTTACGATTTGGAAGAAAATAAAACCGATCCGATTATATATATTGCTTTATAACAGCGCTTTGGTCCGCAATGCTTTATGCTAGAAACAAGCTGCAAAATACCCGGGAAAGACATGACTCCGATGCATATGGGGATATCTCAGTGTTTAGTTTCTTTGACATTGGGGCCGAGCTACAACCTTCTATAGGCGAGGACACAGAAACAAATGGGGAAGCAATCTAATTCTGTCACTATCAATTGATAGTACAACAGAGGATGTTTAAACCCAGACAGCTTTTAAGGGAAACCCTTGTGACCTTCTCTCGTTGGGTTGAGCCATGGAGGAAGAGTAGCCAGCAGTTAAAGCTTTGATTATTCTGCGTCGGTAGGCCTACTCTGTCTGAGGTGGAAAAGGTACGGTAGGCCTGACTTTTGAAAGTAGGCTACCCGGCTCAGATTTCTAATGACGTCTCAGATTGAATTATTTGCAAACAGGGACAGTTTGGTTGCAAACTAGACCTGCAAATATGACGATCGATTAATGCAATGCTTTTACGACAAAGGAGATAATTCCACCCCTACTCTTGTCCACGGCCGTCTGTGAACCGACAACCTTCTGGCCCGCAGCCCTGTGTGCTATCAAAATTCCTGACTTGTTATAATGCTTACAACACAAAAAAACAGTTGGTAAAGGCTATGGTCTGTCCAAGAAATGAGGGTAAATGTGAGGGTAAACGGTAGGCATGTTCTCTGCTCTCCACTTTATGTTTGAACTATTATTTTGGGTCTAGGCAAGGGTCACTTGTTTTTTCTCTCCAAGCGTTCAGGGAGGATTTAGGTCAAATATATTTTTTTGCTACAGGGAGGACCATCCGTTTTCATTTCAGAGAGGTCAGACTTGCTCCATCACAGGAGGTTGGTGGCACGTTAAATTGGGGAGAACGGGCTTGTGGTAATGGCAGCCATTATTAAAAGCCCTCTGTAGCCTCCACTGTTCTCCATGTAACCCGTATTATCCATCATGTTCACTCCCTTAAAAACCTCAAATTCAAATTCCCTGGTTTCACGGTGGTCCAATGACGAGGCCTAGTACAATATAATACGTTTTAAGATTCTGCTAGAACATGTCCGCATGTCCCCTGTTCTTAATCGGTCACATCCAGACAGTACATCACCCTCCTCTTCCCATCATTCCTTTCCTTTCTTCTCCCTTCCTCAACTCACCTCTTCTCTTCCCTCTTCTCCTGTCATCTACCCACCTCTTCTCTCCCCTCTTCGCTTGTCATCTACCCACCTCTTCTCTTCCCTCTTCGCTTGTCATCTACCCACCTCTTCTCTTTCCCCTTCGCTTGTCATCTACCCACCTCTTCTCTTCCCTCTTCGCTTGTCATCTACCCACCTCTTCTCTTCCCTCTTCGCTTGTCATCTACCCACCTCTTCTCTTCCCTCTTCGCTTGTCATCTACCCACCTCTTCTCTCCCCTCTTCGCTTGTCATCTACCCACCTCTTCTCTTCCCCCTTCACTTGTCATCTACCCACCTCTTCTCTTCCCTCTTCGCTTGTCATCTACCCACCTCTTCTCTCCCCTCTTCGCTTGTCATCTACCCACCTCTTCTCTCCCCCCTTCGCTTGTCATCTACCCACCTCTTCTCTTCCCTCTTCGCTTGTCATCTACCCACCTCTTCTCTTCCCTCTTCGCTTGTCATCTACCCACCTCTTCTCTTCCCTCTTCGCTTGTCATCTACCCACCTCTTCTCTTCCTTCTTCTCCTGTCATCTACCCACCTCTTCTCTTCCCTCTTCGCTTGTCATCTACCCACCTCTTCTCTTCCCTCTTCGCTTGTCATCTACCCACCTCTTCTCTTCCCTCTTCGCTTGTCATCTACCCACCTCTTCTCTTCCTTCTTCTCCTGTCATCTACCCACCTCTTCTCTTCCCTCTTCGCTTGTCATCTACCCACCTCTTCTCTTCCCTCTTCGCTTGTCATCTACCCACCTCTTCTCTTCCCTCTTCGCTTGTCATCTACCCACCTCTTCTCTTCCTTCTTCTCCTGTCATCTACCCACCTCTTCTCTTCCCTCTTCGCTTGTCATCTACCCACCTCTTCTCTTCCTTCTTCTCCTGTCATCTACCCACCTCTCTCTCTCTCTCTCTCTCTCTCTCTCTCTCTCTCAATTCATTTTCAATTTAAGGGCTTTATTGCATGGGAAACATATGTTAACATTGCCAAAGCAAGTGAAGATTTGCTCTCTCTTCTCTTTTGCTCTCCCCTACTCTCCTCTCTTTCTTCTCTTCTCCTCTTTTCTCTTCTCCTCTCCTCTGCTCTGCTCTCCCGCTACTATCCTCTCCTCTCTTTCTTCTCCTCTCTTCTCATCTCCTCTGCTCTCCTCAACTCGACGCAGCACCACTATTCTCTCCAGGTCACTCTCAGAGCCATGCTGGATAACCACACAGTCAGATCAGGTTTCCTTCATCATGCCACAGCCGTGCCAGCTCTGGAAACATTAATCATGTTTAGTCTGAGTACAATGTGTTGGAGCTGAGTTGAGGGGGCTGCATGCTATCCTGATGTCCTGAACCCTAATACCGTGAGCCCTGTGCTGAACGCAGGCTAGCTAGACACACACATATTGTGACTCAGAGTAGGAGTGCTGATCTAGGATCAGGTCCTCTCTGTCCATATAATCTAATACATTATGATCTAACAGGCAAAACTGGTCATAGACCAAGCTTGATAAATACGAGGCCAAGAGGGAGAATGCTAACTTAGATAGATTACTTAGATCAGCCCCTGTTGAATAAGTATGGTGACAGAAACAACATTGTATGAGTGAATGCATTTTAAATGTGTTTTCGTCAGTCCCACTCTAGCTCAGGTGGGGGAGATGAGAGGGAGTAGATACCTGGGTGTTTATGTGTCGGTCTTTACCCCGCAGCCCATGAACATATGAGATGTGAGAGGGGAGTGAGTGGGGGGCGAGAGCGGATTGAGAAATTGATGGAGCTCAGATATTGACTCTCTGAGCGAGTGATTTATGGAGCTTGGAGCAGGAAGGAAGTTGGATGAATGAGGATGATGCACAGAGCTGGGAGAGGGGGAGAAGACTCTGTAACTACGTCCCAAAGGGCATCATATTCCCTGTATAGTCCCCTACTTTCGACCAGGGCCCATAGATTAAGGCCATTGGGCTCTGGTCAAAAATAGTGCACTAAATAGGGAAGAGGGTGCAATTTGGGACTCAAAACTCTGATGCCTCATCAAGCAGGCAATCCCTTTACCTCACTTGTCTTCTGTACAAACACACAAACAGGCCCCCTCTCATCTGCCTCCCTCGCCAGAGACGAATCCCAGCTGCCAAATCCCTCCTCAGTCTTTGCAGAGCCCAAACAAATGGAAAGGAGAAAAGAAGGTGAATGGAGGGAATGGAGAAAGAAGGTGAATGGAGGCAGAAGGTGAAGCTTACACCTGAAGCTATTCAGACATGTTATTCAGTCTGTTCTGAACCCCACACCTGAAGCTATTCAGACATATTATTCAGTCTGTTCTGAAGCTTCTGCTATTCTTCTAGAGAGCTAAGCATTCTGGGATGCTAGTTGAATGATCAATCAAATGTATTTATAAAGCCCTTCTTACATCAGCTGATGTCACAGTGCTGTACAGAAACCCAGCCTAAAACCCCAAACAACATGCAGTGCAGGTGTAGAAAGCACGGTGGCTAGGAAAAACTCCCTAGAAAGGCCGATGCTAGTTGAATGAGCCACCTGTTTCATGTCACTGACTGCCTGACTGTGTGTGTGTGTGTGACTGCAGCAGCATCATTATATCCCTATAGTTCTGTTTTTAATGACTGTCTGGCTGCCCAGCTTCTTTCCTCTTTTCTCTTCTTCCTACTTCAATATTAGATGTAGGTTGGAGGGCATCATTCCACTTCGGCTCAAAACAGGGCTAGATTCAGTCCGTATCGCGGAAATTCAGCCCAATATCGCAATTTAAATGTAAAGGTTATTTCTGATTGAGCCAACATACTGTATGCAGTGTTTACTGGGAATGCATTCCCCGCGGGAACATTGCCGTTACATTTCAATCGCGCTATAGCGCTGAACCTGCACAACATGAATTGAGTTTGAGCCCAATGTGTCTAGTCGTGAGACTAGCGATGTACTTCCTGCGCTAGGATAAAGGGCTCACCGTAGAAATAGAATAAATAGAACAGGTGTCCCCATTCAAGTCGATGGGTCTGTGACGTGTGGACCGGCGGACATTTTGAACGCACAGCCTTAGGGCGGCAGGTAGCCTAACGGTTAAGAGCGTTGGGCCAGTAACCATAAGGTCACTGGTTTAAATCCCTGAGCTGACTAGGTGAAAAATCTGTTGATGTGCCCTTGAGCAAGGCACTTAACCCCAATTGCAATCGGTAAGTCGCTCTGGATAAGAGTGTCTGCTACCATGTGAAGCAGATTTCTACGTGGGACTCAGATCGTGCAGACTTTTACAGTTATTTATTTCAGATCAGCCAAAGCCTCACTGGGCTGCTCTCCTTTTTAAAGCCCATTTTATAATCTCAAATGCGAGGCGGCGGTGGGATAATGTTTCTGGTAGTTCTACTGCAGTAGCATCATTTCAGAGTGGAAGTCCAATGCTGTGAAAGTAAAGGCTAATGTTACAGTTAAAGACCAGCGTGATCGTCTTACTGCTGTATGTTAAGGCTATGGATGCATCCCAAATGGTGAAAAATGTCATAAATTAAACATGAAACCCTACACCATTAAAAACAATTGTCCCAAAAGGGAAAGGGAAAGGGGGATACCTAGTCAGTTGTACACCTGAATGCCTTCAACTGAAATGTGGTTTCCGTATTTAACCCAAGGGTTCTTTGCAGAGGAATAGGGTTTAACCAAGAACAGTTTTGATCAGAATAGCCCTTTGCGGAAGACAGGGGTTCTTCGTAAGGCAAAGGGTTCTACCTAGAACCTGATCATCTTAAGAACCGCTTTTGGAAGAAATGACGGGGCTGCAGTGGAGCAGGTTGAAAGCTTCAAGTTCCTTGGTGTCCACATCACCAACAAACTAACATGGTCCAAGCACACCAAGACAGTCGTGAAGAGGGCACAACAAAACCTATTCCCCCTCAGGAGACTGAGATTTGGCATGGGTCCTCAGATCCTCAAAAGGGTCTACAGCTGCACCATTGAGAGCATCCTGACTGGTTGCATCACTGCCTGGTATGGCAACTGCTCGGCCTCCGACCGCAAGGCACTACAGAGGCTAGCGCGAACGGGCCAGTACATTACTGCGGCCAAGCTTCCTGCCACCCAGGACCTCTATACCAGGCGGTGTCAGAGGAAGTCCCAGAAAATTCTCAAAGACTCCAGCCACCCTAGTCATAGACTGTTCTCTCTGCTACCGCACGGCAAGCGGTACTGAATCGCCAAGTTTAGGTCCAAGAGGCTTCTAAACAGCTTATACCCCCAAGCCATAAGACTCCTGAACATCTAATCAAATGGCTACTCAGACTATTTGCATTGCCCCCCACACCCCTCTCCCCCTCTTTTACACCACCACTACGATCTGTTGTTATCATCTATGCATAGTCACTTTAATAAATCTACCTACATGTACATATTACCTCAACTAACCAGTTCCCCCGCACATTGACTCTGTACTGGTACCACCAGTATGTAGTCTCGAAATTGTTATTTTACTGCTGCTCTTTAATTACTTTTTACTTTTATTTCTTATTCTTCTCCATATTTTTTTAAACTGCATTGTTGGTTAGGGGTCGTAAGTAAGCATTTCACTCTAAGGTCTACCTGTTGTATTCGAATCATGTGACTAATAAAATTTGACTTGATTTTTGATTTGATGATTCCTTGGAAGGCAGGAAGGTTTCTTTGGAAGTCAAGAAAGGCTCGACATAGAACCATATATCATATTTCCCAGCATGCTCCCAGCAGTGAGATGTTCAGATTTGTTTGTTTTACTGTAATATCTGTGTTTTTGCATGTACATTGATTGCTTAATATATTTTATGCTACATAAAATTAAATAACATACAGTTTTCTAAACTAATCTTTTGGATTTTTTTCCACCCATTACTGAGATGGTTGTTCCAGTTTAAATGATTGAGGTAATCCCACAAATTCATTTTCTCTACCCTGGCAGTCATTCTGAATGGAGGTTGCGGATGATTGACAATGCCCCTGGTTGGATATCCTAACTCCAGATTGATTCCAGTAGGAATTACACATCACTTTGCCAGCCAGCATAATGTGACTTGCAGGCCTGATGTGGTGTGTAAACCAGGAGATTCCTGACATCACTGTGTTAGGATATAACTACATATTCAAAAGAAAGGACTTATGACATACAAAATATATACAAAAGTATGTGGACACCCCTTCAAATGAGTGGATTTGGCTATTTCAGCCACACCTTTTGCTGACAGTTGTATAACATTGAGCACACAGTCATGTGCATAGACAAACATTGGCAGTAGAATGGCCTGTACTGAAAAGCTCAGTGACTTTCAACGTGGCACTGTCATAGGATGGCACCTTTCCACCAAGTCAGTTCATCAAATGTCTGCCCTGTTAGAACTTCCCCGGTCAACTGTAAGTGCTGTTATTGTGAAGTGGAAACTTCTAGGAGCAACAACAGCTCAGCCTCGAAGTGGTAGGCCACACAAGCCACACAAGCTCACCGAATGGGACCGTCGAGTGCTGAAGCGCGTAGTGCATAAAAATCCACAAATCTTTCCTCGGTTGCAACACTCACTACCGAGTTCCAAACTGCCTCTGGAAGCAATGTCAGCACAAGAACTGTTCGTCGGGAGCTTCATGAAATGGGTTTCCAATAGCCGAGCGTTGGCTGGAGTGGTGGAAAGCTCGCCTCCATAGGACTCTAGAGCAGTGGAAACACGTCCTCTGGAGTGATAAATCAAGCTTCCCTATCTGGCAGTCTGAAGGACGAATCTGGGTTTGGCGGATGCCAGGAGAACCTGCCCCAATGCATGGTGCCAACTGTAAAGTTTGGTAAATAATAGTCTGGGGCTGTTTTTGATGGTTCAGGCTAGGGCCCTTAGTTCCAGTGAAGGGAAATCTTAACGCTACAGCATACAATGAAAGTAATTTTGTAGCAACAGTTTGGGAAAGGCCCTTTTCTATTTTGCACAAAGCGAGGTCCATACAGAGATGGTTGTCGAGCCTCCTGAGTGGCGCAGCAATGCTCCAAAATCTAGTGATTACTGATCAATATATTTGTAATTAGTAGGTTTGGTTATCTGTTTTTAAAAAACGTTTTTATTTCTGTACTTATGTCTTGTATATTGTTTATATGTGCTGTGGTTTTCATATACGCCTTTGGGCTACCAACCACACCTGCACACCGTTGTTATGTACTGTATTTGTTTTTATCTGTATTGCTGTCTATCTCTTGTTTTATTTGGAACGAATGAATTAAACTTCAGCTAAAGTGGAAAGCCCTCCCAGATGCACACAATATTTTCCAAAATACTCCAGTGTACCATAATTGCGTTTCTAAGAATAATGACAGGTGTGGTTAAATGTGAAACAATACAACTGTATGTTGAAGGGATACTTCGGGATTTTCTGAATGGCTGGAAGTCTATGGGTATCGCCAGAGGATAAATTCCAGTCATTGTGTTAAACGCTAATTAGCACTTGCACTGGCGCTAGTTATCAACTTCCTTCAAATTGCACGCAGAGACATGGTATCCACAAGTTCATCTGACTCTGGGGAAGTAGATAAAGGGCCTCATTACCAAAATACCTAAGTGTCTTTAATGCATCTTACTAGGCTTGGGCGGTATCCAGATTGTCATACCTTCATACCAACCTTGCGCCATCCCGGGATTGTCTGTAATACCGACACTGAACATGAGGGGTGCTGTTTTCAAACCACATTGAGCCTCTGTAATCGGAAAGTTAGCAATGCTAACAAGTATTTGAAAAATCCCATAGCGAATGACAGCTAAATGCTAATGTACACATGCCAACAGTCTCTGACATAAACTAATTGTAGGACAGACATCCCAGCTCATAACATTATGAAAGTAAAAAAAAAATGCTACTCACAGCTTGATGCAGGCACAAAACAAATCTTAGACAACAAGGCTCTTGATTCAACAGGGGATTATCTGCTGTTACCAAGAGAAGCTTGATTTAGCAAGAAGCTAACCACGCTTAGCTAGCTAGATAACTAACCAAATGCACAACTGCAGTGCATTTAGCACAATTTAACTGTCATTTAGACAGTTTACTTAATAGTTCTAAGATATCTAGCTACAAACAGCAAACAGCTGTGAAATCCATACTGTAACTACATCACCTGGTACATTCTGCGAGTGACTCACAAGGCTCCGGTCTCTCGTCGTTGTGTGACTGGGGACTACTGGTTAGCTTCATAATGAAAAATAATTTTACAGGTGAAATTAAGAAAGCAATTTGCTTCATCACCTAACGTATTGTACAAGTTGACTGCAGATATTTACTTAACAGGAAGCTGCAAATATTCAAATGTATTAAATAACTTCAAATAAATATTTTCAGGCTTCCCGAGTGACGGAGTGGTCTAAGGCACTCCATCGCAGTGCTACCTGCGTTACTACAGATCCTGGTTTGATACCGGCTGTGACCGGGAGACCCATGAGGCGATGCACAATTGGCCAAGCGTCGTCCACATTAGGGGAGGGTTTGGCAGGCCGGGATGTTCTTGTCCCATCGGGCCCTAGTGACTCTTGTGGCGGGCAGGGTGAATGTACGCTGACACGGTCGCCAGGTGTACAGTGTTTCCTCCAACACATTGGTGCGGCTGGCTTCTGGGTTAAGCGGGCAGTGTGTCAAGAAGCAGTGCGGCTTGGTGGGGTTATGTTTTCGGAGGACGCACGGCTCTCGACCTTCACCTCTCCCGAGTCCGTAAGGGAGTTGCAGCGATGGGACAAGACTGTAACTACCAATTGGATGTGACGAAAAAGGGGGTAAAAACAGTATTGAAAAACCATCCCTTTGCTATTTCCAAATACCCCGGTATACGGTATATCGGTATACCGCCCTAGCCTACATCATGTCCTGTATTTTGACCTTTAAAACAATAACACCAACAGCCAGTTTGTTATACAGTGATACTGCACATGTTTACGAACACATCTACACAAGCAGATTGGATGTGTGTGTGTGTGCGTGCATGTATGCATGCGTGCATGTCTGTATGGGAAACCAAAAAAAGATACAATTACATAATTTAACTTCTATTTAATTGCTACACTTTCTTCACAGAACGTCATTGGTTATCTTGATATATAATGATGCAACTATTTTCATATTTGACCTACTATCGTTGTTTCTAACTGCATTGTCTGCTTTGTATCGATCTGCACTACACAATCCATTGCTTCTGTATCTAATTCTGCGATCAGGGGGATGTTAAATACAATGCTCTACACTCTTAGAAAAAAAGGGTTCCAAAAGGTTTTTTTGCAGAGGGATAAGGCAGAGGGACAGGGTTCTACCCAGAACCATTTTCATTTGAAGAATCCTTTTTGGAAGACAAAGGTTCCCTCTAAGTCATAGGGTTCAACCCAGAACCTTTCTCATCCTAAGAACCGTTTTTGGGAGAAAGGGTTCTTTGATGATTCTTTGGGAGGCAAGAAGGATTATTTGGAAGGCAAGAATGGTTCTACATAGAACCCTTCTGAATCTGAATAAGCTTTTCTATTGTATTTTTCTCTTTCTTTTAAATAGTGCATTGTATATTATATAGTGCATTGGGCCAAGAAACACGAGCAATGGACATTAGACAAGTGGAAATCTGTCCTTTGGTCTGATGAGTCCAAATTTGAGATTTTGGTTCCAACCACCATGTCTTTGTGAGAGGCAGAGCTGGTGAACGGATGATCTCCACGTGTGTGGTTCCCACCGTGATGCATGGAGGAGGAGGTGTGATAGTGCTTTGCTGGTGACACTGAGTAGGTGTGTCCAAACCTTTGACTGGTACTGTATATGGGTATATGTGTACACAGCAAATTGGTCAGTGTTACGTAGTTGAGATTTTTCAGTTTAACATTTCTAGAGATGATTCAGGAGTTAAATGAACTCTGTAAAGAGGTCAATTAACACTCAGAAGTGTTAAAGAACCCAAGTGTTAATACTTGAGGTGAGTGTGATTGCTTCATTTTTCCTCTGTGCAGAATAAAACACTCAAAACCACACCCATCATTATCATATTTCCTAGCATGTTGATGTTTTGAAAAGTTTGTTTCAATATCTGTGCATTTACAGTACATGTGCATTGATTGATTGATCTTATGCTACAAAAAGATAAATAACATAGATTTTCTAAACCAATTGAATCTGTTGGTAGTTGGACTTATTGCACCCGTTACTGAGATGATTGTTCCAGTTTAGATTATTTAGGTCAAATCAAAATCAAATTTAATTAGTCACATGCACCGAATACAACAGGTACAACAACCTTACAGTGAAATGCTTACTTAACGAGCCCCTAACCGACAGTGCAGTTAAAAAAAAAACACGACATGAGATAAAAGTAACAAGTAATTTAAGAAGAGCAGTAAAAAATGACAATACACAATCATCTCCTTTGTCTTGATCACGTTGAGGGAGAGGGTGTTGTCCTGGCACCACATGGCCAGGTCTCTGACCTCCTCACTATAGGCTGTCTCGTTGTTGTTGGTGATCAGGCCTACCACTGTTGTGTCATCGGCAAATTGAATGACGGTGTTGGAGTCGTGCCTGGCCGTGCAGTCATGAGGGGACAGGGAGTACAGGAGGGAGCTGAGCGCGCACCCCTGAGGGGCCTCCCCTGTGTTGAGGATCAGCGTGGAGGATGTGTTGTTACCTACCCTTACCACCTGGGGGGCGGCCCGTCAGGATGTCAGCGAGCGATGGCTCGAGACTTCCTTAGATATCGTGCACTAGCTGTTGTTTACAAAAATACATAGACCACCGCCCCTTGTCTTACCAGACACTGCTGTTCTATCTACCTGCCGGTACATCGTATAACCAGACAGCTGTATGTTGATATTGTCGTTGTTCAGCCACGACTCCGTGAAGCATAGGATGTTGCAGTTTTTAATGTCCCTTTGGTAGTTTAATCTTCCCAATAGCTTGTCCATTTTGTGGTCCAGAGATTACATGTTTGCGAGCAGAATTGAGGGGAGTGGGGGTTTGTTCGATCGCCGCCTACTCATCAGAAGGCAGCCTGCCCTCCGGCCTCTCTTTCTCCACCTCCTCTTCATGGAGATCACTGGGGTCGAGGCCTGTTCCCGAGGGAGCCGTATATCCTCCGCCTCGGGCTCGTCAGAGTCATGAAAGAAGAAAAACGATTCTGCTAGTCTATGGTGAGTCATCGCAGTCCTGATGTCTACAAGTTATTTTCGGTCATAAGAGACGGTAGCAGCAACATTATGTACAAAAGTATTTTTAAAATAAGTTACAAACAACGCAGATAAATTAACAAAAAACACCATCACTTGGGGGCACGTAAAACATCTGCCTTCTGCTCCGGTGCCATTTTAACAGGTAGTCTCAAATATTACTTTCCCTACCTTGGCAGTCATACTATTCTGAATGCAGGTTTTGAGTGATTGAAAGTTCCAATAGTGGATATTCTCAATCGAGCTGGATTCTAATAGGAATTATCAGGGAAGAATTACTGCCCTCTCTCAGTGAAGCCACAAAGTTCAAGCCCGACCGCAGTACTGCAGGCATTGTTTGCAGAAAACAGGATCCCCCATTATAGTGAAGGGGACAATTGCAATGCTCATGTAAATAAATAAAAACAGTCTAAGACAATCATGGCACCAATATTTACTTCTAATACACCAGATGTATGTCCTTGAACCGATTAGTTTAAAATCACACACAGAATAAGTTATAAGGATAATTTAGTAGCTAATGGCAGGCCGCAGTACCCTGGTTGGCTTTAAGCGCGATATACTCAAAGAGAGGAGGCCTAGCCTGTAACGTCACATTACTTTCTGGAGTAGCTCAAACTGCGCATGTTAGGTCTACATAAATCTCCCACTTAAGACGCCTTCTTAACCAACTTCCTGGGCCTCAAATGCGCTATTGAATCTTCACATAGGAATGAATGTTGTCACGTGTCAATGGCTTTGTACATTCATATTCATTGGAAATTACACATCACTTTGCAAGCCAGTATAATGTGACTTGCAGGGCTGAGGCAGGCTGTAAAACAGGAATGTTCTTAACCAACTGTGTTATAGGTTATAACTAAACCTCTCAAATGAAGACCTTATGAGATATGGAACGTACAGCATTGTCATAAAGATTTTAATTTTAAAGGCTAAAAAAAAGAAATTCACTGTTCTAAGAACCCTTCAAAGATACAAGGGTTATTGGTAGAACCCTTCATAGAGGGTTCTAGATAGACCCATATACAGGGGGATCTATGAAGAACCCTACATAGAGGGTTATAGGTACAACCCTTTGCAAAGGGTTCTATTTAGCACCAAAAAGGGTTCCAGTATGGGGGCAAACCGAAGAACCCTATATGGTTCTACTTAGCACCTTTTTTTCGAAGAGTGTAGAGATGGAGATGTGTTTTGAATGGAATCATCCGCAAAGTTTTGATCTAATGTCAGCCTTACATAATGGGAATGTTTGATTTCATAAGGCCAGACAGAACGTGGAGGAGGACTAATTGAGATAACAGAGACTGACGAACCACAGACCCATAACATAAAGCAGGGGAATCTGGTAAATGAAATGGTTGGAGGGATGATAGGGCTTCACCATGGAGGCCTGCACTATATTGTCCCAAATGGCACCCTGATCCCTACATAGTGCACTAATTTTAGCCAGAGCCCTATGAGGCTCATTACTGAGCCAATAGGCACTGGAAGAGTACATACAATACAACTACATGTTGTATTGCTTAATGTATTTGATCGATCCATTAGACTACAATGTATTTTAATAATGTTGTTAAGTGTCTGTGTGTGTGTGTGTGTTAACGTGAAAACTCACTTACTCTGAGGGGTTTGGGTGGGGACGACCACCACACTACATGACTGTGTGTGTGTGTGTGTGTGTGTGTGTGTGTGTGTGTGTGGTGTGTGAGACAGATTCTGTCCCTTAGGGAAGATGTAGTCTTGTTATCAGGGGCGTGTAAAACAGCTGCTGTGGTGAGTGATATGGGATGACATCTACAGCTCTCTAAAGACTTTCTCATCCCTGGTGAGATACAACACCTTAACACCCTGGGCTGTCTGTCATCACCCTGCTGGTCAGTGAGTCACTCACTGTCCCTCCTCACTGACCCTCCTCAAGCCCCACAGCCATCTCATGCCCCCTCTCTCTGGAAGACTGGAGCTGCGTGGTCACCCTATTCCCTATATAGTGCACTACTTTTGACCAGAGCCCAACCATACACTATGGGGAATTTGGGATGCAGTGTGGACCCTACATTCTTAGAAAAAAAAGAAGAGTTATTCGGCTGCCCCAATAGGAGAACCCTTTTGGTTCCAGGTAGAACCCTTTTGGGTTCCACGTTGAACCCTTTCTACAGAGGGTTCTACATGGAACACAAAGGCTTCTACCTGCAACCAGAAAATGTTCTTCAAAGGGTTCTCCTATCGGGACAGCCAAATAACCTTTTAAGGTTCTAGATAGCACCAGCAGTGTCTTCTTGATCATATTGCAGCTCAAAGTGTATCAGCTGAGATGAGTACTCTAGGCACTCTGGGGACAGCATTGTTTTTGAACAGCTACAGTACCATAGTGTGGCCATGTACATTGTCAACAGAATGTGATCAATGTAGTTGTTGTGTAATAGAGTAATCTGCAGCATCTTTGTCCTATTCATATGTAACGGTGAGAGAAACAAATGCACTTTTTAGACTTTCCCCTGGTAACTATATACTGAGCTCGAGGAACTGTGTTCGTTAATGGACAGTTTGTTTAACCAGTCAAGAGTTCGAAAAAGCTTTGGTGTTAGCCAATAGTATTGTGAAATGGGAGAAGAAGGGCGTAGCGCGGAGAGAAAAAATGGTGGAATGCGATGGTGCTAATGTGAATATGCTTGACCCAGAAGACAACGAAAAAGTTAGATGAATCCTGCTGGTACACACACTGATGCACTTCAGGTCGTCATCGTTGTAGTGAAAATTCCTGAAGCTCACCTCACTGCATCCAGTCGGGTAATACAGAATAGGAGCAGAGGTGAATTGTATTGGGGACAGAGAACAAGATCTTTCTGTTATCTCAGCCATCCAGGGCAATTAAAACCCCTACCTAGCCGGGCTGGTCTACCCGTCGTCACACATAGAAATCTACTCAGGAAATATAATTTTTTGAGTCCACATTGATGTTCTAATTTAGAATTTTAACTTAAGGATTTAGAGACTTTTTAATGATGAGCCTCAAGTCGACTAATTAGCAGGGAAAGGAGATGAAACACTGTGGTGTTTTGGTCATTAAACGATCTAGAGAATTTAATGGAGGGAAGGTCACAATGCCCATGAACCCGTAGGCTTTTGCTCAATTAGCATTCCAAATAGATAGCCCGTTACTCAGCCATAATAAAAGTAATTGATCATATTAACATGTTTATACTTCCGGGATGCATAATTCTCAACTCTGACCTAATGTCAGTAGTCCAATATAAGTCAAAATAATCACCTTTAGAGGAATCAATCCAAACTTTTAGTTTTTCCTCCTTACTTTGCTCTCTCTCTCTCTCTCTACATGCTGGGAGTGTTGGTGCATGCTGGGAATTGTATGAGAGAAGGTAGGCTATGAAAATAAAGCGAAGAATGAAGCAATGGGGGTTTTCGTTTAAAGAAGGGTGTCTTGTCGATCGGAATGGTTCAGCAGGGCGTACTTCTGAAAGGCATGTTTATTCAAGTTACCTTTCGTTCACCGTTAACAAGGGTTACGATGTCGGATGCACTGCCTTTTTATTCCCAATGAGCTATAGGAGCGCTAGTTATTGCGGTTTTGGAAGTTTGCAAATTCAATGATATCTTGCTGGGTTGCAAACACCTGCCTCTGAAACAGGTTGTGTGTTTTTGGCAACGGGTGTTTATGTTTTTGGAT
The DNA here is from genome assembly GCF_034236695.1 of Oncorhynchus nerka. Lineage (NCBI taxonomy): Eukaryota > Metazoa > Chordata > Actinopteri > Salmoniformes > Salmonidae > Oncorhynchus > Oncorhynchus nerka. Next base: position 38,845,772 of record NC_088417.1, on the reverse strand, counting down.
TCACTGGAGCAGACTTTGGTGAGGAGATGCACAGTACAAGTGATGGGGTATAGGAAGGGAATCAGGTGGGTCTAGTCTCCCAGGCAGTGGAGATGCCTGGTACGGATGACAGGGTGCAGGTGGGGAGTGTTGAGAGGAATGTGGTGTAGGGGAGTCAGGGGTCTGTGGCCTCAGTTGAGGAGGATCAGGAGAAGGATATGGACATGGACATTTCTGATATCCCTGTTGATACGATAGCAGCTGGCGATGACTCAATTTACAATCTAGAAGAGGTACATTGGTTCCTGAATCAGACTTCTGGGAAATCTGTTGAATTGGCAGATTTGTTTGATGTTGATAAGTTTGTGAGGTCAGCTGTGGTGTTACAGAAGACGGTGGGGTTAGACCAGTTGAGTGTGAAGAAGCATTTCCGCTTGAGGAAATGTGTTACCGCTGTCACGGCAGTAAAAGGTAGTGGGAATCGTGGCAAGGTTACTTAAGAGAAAAATTTAAACAAAGATGATTATCATGCCTCGTAGGGTGTTGTTTTTTCTTTGTCTGGTTTCTTTGTGGTTTTTAAAAATGTTTTTCCTTTCTCTTTTCTATATGGAGGTCTATTAACTGAGTTTGAGCCGTCTGATGTGGGGAGCATAAGACATGCAAAAGTTAGGCAGTACATATGGCTAAAAGTTAATGAAGGTCACGTCAGTGCAGCACGGTTAGAGAGGTTGTATGCATCTGAGCACAACTGTGGGTTTTTTCTGATCACCATATTGTTACTGTTGACATTCACTTGTCCCGTCCACGAAGGTCATCACCTTATTGATATTTTAATGACTAATTATTACATGATGCCATGTTTTGTGAAAAGTTTTTGTTGTTTTGGGAGAAATGGAGGGTTATTAAATGGAATTTGGAGTCCTTGAGACAATGGTGGGAGTTTGGGAAGGGCCAGTACACTGTTCTGTCTAGTATTGAAGTTAAAGAGACTATCAGGGCCCTTGAACAGGACATCAACTTGAATTGTAGTTGCTCACTCAGAATGACCCCAGACTAGTCATGAACTTACAGGACAAGAGACATGAACTGAGGTCGCTTTTACATGAAATAGTGATGGTTGTCTTGACCAGTTCTTGCTTTGTAACCCTCAAGGATATGGATGCCCCTAGCGTTTAAAAAAAACTTACACCTAGGGCAGTTGACATTGCGGAGCGAACAGATGGTCTGGCCTTCGTCTTCCTGATGAGATAGATGGCCTACGGATAACGGTGAGATGCTCGCGGATTTCTACTCTGCCCTCTATAAGACTGAATACCTCTGTGTGCTGAACAGTTGTTACATGGACTTCCTCAATTGGGCCCTGGACAGAGAGCTGCTTCTGACATTACTCTGCAGGAGCTATCCACCGCAGTTATGCAGCTCTCATGAAGCCGAGACACTGGCATTGATGGTTTACCATCTGATTTCTATAAGCACTTTTGGGGGTATATTGGGGGGGATTTTGGTGTGTGAATTTGTTCATGAGGGTTCTCTTACTGTATCCTGACAATGTGCTGTACTTTAATTGTTGCCAAAAAGGGGGATTTGGCTCTTCTAAAAAACTGGCAACTTGTTGCATTGCTGTGTGCAGAATAGAAAATGATATCTAAGTGTGTCTCAAACAGGTTAAAATAATATCTGGATCTGTAGGTCCATAAGGACCAGTCTTACTGTGTACCTGACCGCTCTATTTGATGACTTGTTTCTAATAAGAGATGTTATAGGCATTTGTAAACTGTCTGATGTGAATGTGGGATGGCTTTCTTTGGATCAGGAGAAGGCTTTTGACCGTGTGGACCAACAGTACTTGTTCAAAACAATGAAAGCCTTTGGGTTTGGGGATGTTTTTTTTGTCTTGGATGAGTTTACTGTATCCTGGGGCCTCATGTATGGTGAAGGTGGGCGGTGGTTTGAGCTGCCCCCATCCCCGTCCATAGGGGTATTAGGCAGGGATGCCCAATTTCAGGACAGTTATTTTGTCTGGAAATTTCACCAATGCTTTGTTTTTTAAGAGCAAGGCTTACTGTTTTCTCCGTGCCAGGGGTTATGAAGGGACCTACGATAGCACTGTCTGCGTATGCAGATGACATGACCGTTTTTATTACAGGGAGTGAGGATGTTAAGGCTCTCTCAAAAGCTCTAAAGGTGTATGAGGGGGCCTCCTCAGCTAGAGATAATTGAGGGAAAATAGTGAATTGTTGTGGACAGGTCAGCTTCAGATAGGGTCCGCTCCACAGTTACCAGGGGGGCTTCAGTGGAGCAGAGATGGGATGAAGACTTTGTGGGTTTTTCTAGGCTCCGATGTCTTTCAAAAAAATAACTGGGAGGGTGTAGTGGAGAAGGTGTATGCCAGATTGTCTAGGTGGAAATGGGTGCTACTCCAGCTATCTTTTAAAGGGGAAGGGTGCTGGTAGTCAATAACCTAGCCGTCTCCACCCTGTGGCACAGACTAATGATTTTACAGCCACCCTGGGGGGCCTAATACAAGAGCTTCAGAGGACCCTTGTCAATTTTCTTCTGTTCTGGACAACATTGGATTCAAGCTGCAGCCCTGTACCTTCCACTGCACGAGGGTGGGCAAGGCCTGGTGAACATTTCTTCCAGGATCATGGCTTTCCGGCTTCAAGCAGTCCAGAGACTGTTGTACAGTGACGGTTCTAGCTGGGTCGACACAGCCTACACATCGATGAGGAGAGTGGGCTGGTTGGGCTTAGACAAGCACATTTTCCTCTTAAAGCTAGAGGGGGGTGATTTGTCTGGCCTGACTACATACTATGAGTCTGTTACGCAGACTTGGAGAGTTTTCGACATGTCCCATAAGGCCGGCACGCCACCAGGGATGTGGCTTTTTGAAAAGCCTCTTTTTTACTAACACTGCCATCCAGTCCCGTGCTATGGGTTCAGCCAGCCTGCGTTTATACCTGTTAGGTGTGTTGCCTATTTTGCATGTTATTTTGTTATTCATCGGGACGCTACATCACATGCCAAGTCTAAGTCCTTAGTAAGAGTAGACGTCAAACATTTAAGCCATTTGGGTCCTGCCATAGAGTTTCATTAGAAGAGCCCTTCCAAGAAGGCTCAAGGTCATTGGCCACAGATAAAATGACGTCAAATCACGTTACATGTAAAGTAGCTTTGGACTGATCAAGTCAACATCTTACTTTCAAAATCTAAAAGCAGTCATCATCATGAATCAAGTCGACAATCTCCTCCTTTTTAATCCTTGTCATATGAAGAGAAATAATGAAGAGAAATTATAGATATAAGGTATCGGTGCTCATCGGCCATTGGACATAAACATTACACAACAAGTTAGAAATCGCAAATTCAACAATGCGGGGTTTGGAAGGAATCAGTGGCTAACTGCAAGCATTGCAAAGCAACCACTAGCCTGCTATTCATTGGAGTGGAGAATGCCAGACTTTGAAGACAAAGTTTGATGACAAAATTTGCTCACAAAGGACCGCAGCGCCACCTTCCTGTTTAAGTGAGCACAGCACAAGGTGAGTCCAAAAAATGTATTGTAATGTTATGCTGCTGCATAAATGATGTAATATGCCAGGGAGATACATCTACTGTAGCTAAGAAAGTAATACTAAGTGTATGTTGTGTAGTAAACTGTTAGTAGCCCATGTGCCTCACCCTAATAATTTGGTCTATTTTCACCAACACGGTATTGTAAACACATCGTTCGTGTCCGGTGTGTGCTTGTTTGCAGACTTTTTTTGTACAGCTTTGACAGTGCTACTGATAGTAGTGGTGGCGCTTGGCTTGCATATGCAAATTCAGCACACACAAGATTCTATAATAGAATTGTGTTATTTGACATGTCAAATTAAAAGCTTATTTAACGGGTCAAAAAGTGTTATTTCTCGTGTATCTGTTTTGACACGTAAAGATCCAAACTGCGTTCAATGTGCCTCACCCTAATAATTTGGTCTATTTTCACCTCTTAATTTCACCTACTGTTCTAACTTGGTGGCTCACATGTAGCCTATAACCTGTTTTAGAGAAATGTAATCATTGAATATTGTAAGATCTTTCTATCAGGTTTGAAGGTAAGACCCAGATGCAGACTGTGTCAAAGTAACAATGTTTATTACAGCAACAGGGCAGGCAAATGACAGGTCAAGGCAGGCAGGGGTCGATAGCCAGAGTAGTGGGAGAAAGGTACAAGACGGCAGGCAGGCTCAGGGTCGGGTCAGGCAGAGGTCAGTAAATCCAGAGGTGGAGCAAAGGTACAAAACGGCAGGCAGGCTCAGGGTCAGGCAGAGTGGTCAGGCAGGCGGGCTCAGAGACAGGACAGGCACGGGTCAAAACCAGGAGAGCGAGAAAAAGAGAGACTGGGGAAAAGCAGAAGCTGAGACAAAAAAATGCTTGTAGGCTTGAACAAACAAGACGAACGGGCCCCAGACAAACAAAGAACACCTGGAGGGTGATGACAAGCACAAGGACAGGTGAGACAGATCAGGACGTGACATTTTCATAATCTGCTTCTATGCTCCCTTTATTTATCCTACAGTTCTGACTTGGTGTAAGAATGGCCCATGTTCTAAATTCTGCGCTGTACATTTCAAAAGTGCTTAACAAATAGTTATATTGACTACGTCCATCGTCGCTCGCTCATTAATGTCTTAATCAACATTACAGATTGAATCTTCTCCGCTTGTCGTCCCCTTATGCCATAGTTTGTGCATCTCAATTGTCAGTAGAAACATTCTATGAGTCTGTTACGCAGGCTTGGAGAGTTTTCGACATGTCCCATAAGGCCGGCACGCCACCAGGGACGTGACTTTTTGATGAGCCTCTCTTTTTATAACACTGCCACCCAGTCCCGTGCTATGGGTTCAGCCAGACCACATGCATGCCTGGAGTGGGGCGTACCAAGCTGGGTCAGCTGATGCGGAGTTCTCTTACTTAACTTTGTGTCAAGGGCAGCTAAATTAGAAGACACAAAAGAACAGTATTTGGGGACAGGAGTCTGAGGACGTGGTGGGCATGTTGAAGGGGATGTTGGCAGCGAGACTGAGGGTTGAGTTTGCCTGTTACAAACTGGTTAGTAACATTGGGCTGTTTATGAGCATATGGGGTGTTTAGAGGTTGTTGTGTTTAGTTACTGTGGCGGAATATTTGGTGTTGCGTTTCTAACTGATGTGTAACCATGTTTTTGTTTGTTTGAGTGTTTATTGTGTTGTTGGTTCCCAGACCCAATAAAGTTTTTTTTAACTCAAACTCTCCCCCCCCCCCCCCCTCTCTCCCTCTTTATCTCTCTCTCTCTCTTTTCCAGGAAATTAGTTGTCATTGTGCATATAAGTGCTTCTCGGTACAACGTGTTGGCTTTTGTCTGATTCTTCTAAATGCAATCCTGACAGACAGCTACATTGTTTTATATTCGTAAGAGAAAATACTCTGGAACGTTCCAGGTTGTTTGAACTACCAGACCGCTGCCAATGTATCTAGTGCTTTGCATTCTCACTTAGCATCTGCAACTACAATCAATTGTTCATTGTTATACCTCTGTAGGAGATTACCTCTGAAAACCTTAAATCACGTGTCAAACTCATTCCACGGAGTGTCTGCCGGGTTTTCGCTCCTCCTTTGTACATGATTGATGAATTAAGGTCACTGATTAGTAAGGAACTCCCTTCACCTGGTTGTCTAGGTCTTAATTGAAAGGGGGAAAAAATCAAAACAGCAGACACTAGGCCCTCCATGGAATGAGTTTGTCACCCCTGCCTTATGTTCATCATCTCTCATCATATTCCTATATTACCTCAGCCAAGTTGAGCCAAATGAATGTAACAACGACAGTGGAGGAGGGTGGGGTGATTCTACGTGTTAAACACTTACTGTACAACATTTGAACTCACAACACAGTTGGGGGGGGGCGGCAGGTAGCCTAGTGTTTAGAGCATTGGGACAGTAAACTAAAGGTTGCTGGATTGAATCCCTGAACTGACAAGGTACAATTATGTTGTTCTGCCCCTGAGTAAGGCAGTTAACCCACTGTTCCCCGGGCGCCGAAGAAGTGGACGTTGATTATGGCAGCTCCCCACACCTCTCTGATTCAGTTGGGTTAAATACAGAAGACACATTTCAGTTGAATGCATTCTGTTGTACAACTGACTAGGTCTCCCCTTTCCCAAGTCCACTGTCACTGAAAGAGAGATCATGTCTGATTCTACAGTCAGGGCTGTGTATGTGTTGTGTCATTGGCTTTACTCTCCTTTGAAGATAAGAGAACAGTTGCATCTCAAATGGCACTCAATTCTCTATATATTGCACTACTTTTGACCAGGGTCCATAGAGCACCATGGGCCCTGGGTTTGCCATTTGGGACTCAGCCTATGACTAGCAGTGTTATTATTCTCCTGCGTGAGGCAGTGACAGCCAGGCAGTGACTGTCATGGGAGAGAGAGAGAGAGAGAGAGAGAGAGAGAGAGAGAGAGAGCAGGTGGTGGAAGAGAGAACCCTTTCTATACTCTCTCTCCAGGGCCCTCATGGGAAACCAGGTGGCGCAGAAGAGGAGAGGCGTGTGACATGTTCACCGCCCGAGCCAGCTGCGAGCTATAGGCTTTTCACCCTCCTCTCATCCCTCATCTTTCTATTCTTCAACTTCTTCTTCTCTCTCTCTTTCACTCTCGCCACGTCTCTCTACCTCGCTATTGTCTCGCTCTCTCTCTTCCTCTCTGCTCTCTCTCTTCCTCTCTGCTGTCTCTCTTCCTCTCTGCTGTCTCTCTCTCTACAGCCGTCTTCCTATACTTTCTCTCTATTCCCTTTCCATCCCTCTCTATCCTCCTTCCATCTTGACATTGAGCCTTCAGGTACACAGTCACTGTAGTTTAGTTTCTGATGTTCAGTCAGATAGGAATTACTGTGGTTCTATCAGAAAGCTAGTGTAGACGACGATTGGACTGTAGTGTGACACCTAGGGTTTGCATCAACTTCACTCTGAATAAAAATGCAAGTACCAGACAAAGGCCAACGAGTTCCCTAAACCTGAGTTCATTCACGTGACTGAAAAGGGCGGATGTATCTCTGAGCTGTCATAGGATAAACACAGAGAATTAGAGGGAGTTATTTGTCAGGGGCTTGTGATGTAGGAACAGTGTGGGTGTCCCAAAAGGCACCCTATTCCCGATATAGTACACTACATAGGGTGCCATCTGGGACGTAGGCTGTCATGCCCTGATCTGTTTCACCTGTCTTTGTGATTGTCTCCACCCACCTCCCAGGTGTCACCCGTTTCCCCCATTTAGTCCCTGGGTATTTATTCCGGTGTTCCCTGTTGCCAGTTTGTATTGTCAAGGCAACCAGCGTGTTTTTCCATGCACCTGCTTTTTCTTATCTCTCTTTTGCTAGTCCTCCCGGTTTTGACCCTTGACTCAGAACCCGCCAGCCTGACCATACCGCCTGACCTCGAGCCTGCCTGCCACTCTGTACCTCCTGGACTGTGACCTTGTTTATGATCTTTTGCCTGTCCACAACCATTCTCTTGCCTGCCCCTTGGATTATAATAAATATAAAACTCGAACCATCTGCCTCCCGTGTCTGCATCTGGGTCTCGCCCTGTGCCCTTATAGTAGACGGTGAGAAGCAGAACTTGAGGGGTAGAATCCTCTCAAGCACAGACAACATGAAGCAAATCAAGCCAGCTTTGTATCAATCTGGGACAACTTTCTACTAGGGCCTCTTCCTGCTGTACTCCAAACTGGGCCTCAACCAGGGTCTTATTCATTAGGGCACACCGTCGCAAAACCTTTTGCAACAAAAGTCACAAACAAAGCATTTGTAATTGGACAAATTGAAGTAGTCCCTCCATCTTTCTTCCGTTTGTTTGTTGCCTACACAAATTCCACAGTGTTAAATTAACACTGAAAGTGTGGACCTGTATTGACACTGAACAGTGTTGAATTAACACACTGCATAGTATAAAGCTTTATTTGCATACCTGTATTTTCCAGAATGCCTTGCCTTTCAAGTGAATTGTAGAGTTTACAACCCATGACTGAATTTGTTAGAGACATGATTGTTGCATACATACATTTTCAGTCCTATGGACTTCACCTTGTGATATCCTAAGAGAATGTTATCATTATAATTACATTATTTAACACAATACAAGGGCTTATATGTATGGTTTGTTTAGCTGATACAACTGCTGGGTTAGATAGTGATATTACATTTGATACCGAAGCTCGTAGTCATGCGTCAAAAATCACCAAGCAACTTCAACTGTGCCGACGCCTGTATCGCTTTATCATAAGTACATCAAATGACGTAAGAAGCTTTGTTTGATCACATGCTTTTTCAAACCGTGTGTTGTTGCAAGAGCTCAGTGATTTCGCTGTGGTTCCGGTGCTTCCTTCGATTGTAAAACTGCTTTCAAACACTTACAAATATAGCTTGGATTTTCTGCATGTAGTTTCACGTGACAGGTAGTTTAGCAGGTAGAGTAAGAAACTACGGAGTCGAATCCCATTGAAACCACACTATTTCGAAAAAAAAAAGGAAAAAAAAGTGAAACCATACTTCCTGCGCTGTTGTTCAAATCATTGGTTTTATTTTATTCTATGGCATCCTAAATAATGCCATAGATTCCGTTTTTGAAAAATAGAAAACTTTAAGTAAAAAAACAAAAGCATTATGCAAGATGCTAACCTTGTATTTCAACGGATTATAGGATACTAAAGCCAAGTTTTGACAAACAGTGGAGAACGAAAACAGTGGCGAAAGAAAATCTCTGACAATCACATGCTGCTCTTTATTGCTGTTTTTTTTTTGCCCTAGCACTTTCACAGCTGATTCAAATAATCAACTAATCACCCGAATCAGCTGTGTGTGTTAAGGGGAAGAGAAAAAACGTGCACCCCTTGCAGTTTGGGAAATGTTGTATTAACCCCATGCACATAAATTTATTCGATCAATATTCATTTTTATTATCATCCTCAGACACACACACACACCTACACCTTCCAATAAAATGGTTTTGTGTGTGTAGTCATAGATAGAACATGTGCCCATTTACTGTAAAACAAAACAAACACTAAGGGCTTTTGAAGAACACACTTCAGCTATCCAATGTCTTTTAATTTGTTTATTTTTTTTATTTCACCTATTTAACCAGGTAGGCCAGTTGAGAACAAGTTCTCATTTAAAACTGTGACCTGGCCAAGATAAAGCAAAGCAGTGTGACAAAAAAACAACCACACAGACTTACACGTGGGATAAACAAAAGTACAGTCAATAACACAAAAGAAAAATCTATATACAGTGTGTGCAAAGGGAGTAGGGAGGTAAAGGCAATACATAGGCCATAGTAGCGAAGTAATTACAATTTAGAAAATTAACACTGGAGTGATAGAAGTGCAAAGAGCAACATAAAGTAAATAAAAACAATATGGGGATGAAGTAGGTAGTTGGATGGGCTATTTACAGATGGGCTGTGTAGAGCTGCAGCAATGGGTAAGCTGCTCAGATAGCTGATGCTTAAAGTTAGTGAGGGAGATATAAGTCTCCAGCTTCAGCCATTTTTGCAATTCGTTCCAGTCACTGGCAGCAGAGAACTGGAAGGAAAGGCGGCAAAAGTATGTGTTGGCTTTGGGGATGACCAGTGAGATATACCTGCTGGAGCGTGTGCTACGGGTGGGTGTTGCTATGGTGACCAGTGAGATGAGATAAGGCGGGGCTTTACCTAGCAAAGACTTAGATGCCTTGGAGCCAGTGGGTTTGGTGACGAATATGTAGCGAGGGCCAGCCGACGAGAGCATATAGGTCGCAGTGGTGGGTAGTATATGGGGCTTTGGTGACATCCAGTTTGCTGAGTAGAGTGTTGGAGGCTCTCGCCGAAGTAGAGGATTGGTAGGATAGTCAGTTTTACGAGGGTATGTTTGGCAGCATGAGTGAAGGGGGCTTTTTTGCGAAATAGGAAGCTGATTCTAGATTTAGTTTGGATTGGAGATGCTTAATATGAGTCTGGAAGGAGAGTTTACATTCTAGCCAGACACCTAGGTATTTGTGGTTTCCCACATATTCTAAGTCAGAATCTTCCAGAGTAGTGATGCTAGTCGGGCGGGCGGGTGTGGGCAGCGATTGGTTGAAGAGCATGCATTTAGTTTTACTAGCATTTAAAGGCAGTTGGAGGCCACGGAAGGAGTGTTGTATAGCATTGAAGCTCGTTTGGAGGTTTGTTAACACAGTGTCCAAAGAAGGGCCTCATGTATACAGAATGGTGTCGTCTGCGTAGAGGTGGATCAGGGAATCACCTGCAGCAAGAGCGACATCGTTGATATATATAGAGAGAAAAGAGTCGACCCGAGAATTGAACCCTGTGGCACCCCCATAGAGACTGCCAGAGGTCCGTACAACAGGCCCTCCGACTTGACACACTGAACTCCATCTGAGAAGTAGTTGGTAAACCAGGCGAGGCAGTCATTTGAGAAACCAAGGCTGTTGAGTCTGCCAATAAGAATACAGTGATTGATAGAGTCAAAAGCCTTGGCCAGGTCAATGAAGACGGCTGCACAGTACTGTCTTTTATCGATGGCGGTTATGATATCGTTTAGTACCTTGAGCGGGGCTGAGGTGTACCCGTGACAAGCTCGGAAAACGGATTTCACAGCGGAGAAGGTACGGTGGGATTAGAAATTGTCAGTGATCTGTTTGTTAACTTGGCTTTCGAAGACTTTACAAAGGCAGGGCAGGATGGATATAGGTCTGTAACAGTTTGGGTCTAGAATGTCACCCCCTTTGAAGAGGGGGATGACCGCGGCAGCTTTCCAGTCTTTAGGAATCTCGGACAATACGAAAGAGAGGTTGAACAGACTAGAAATAGGAGTTGCAACAATGGTGGTGGATCATTTTCGAAAGAGAGGGTCCAGATTGTTTAGCCCAGCTGATTTGTACGGGTCCAGGTTTTGCAGCTCTTTCAGAACATCAGCTATCTGGATTTGGGGGAAGGAGAAGCTGAGGAGGCTTGGGCAAGTAGCTGCGGGGGGTGCGGAGCTGTTGGCCGGGGTTGGGGTAGCCAGGAGGAAAGCATTACCAGCCGTAGAGAAATGCTTATTGAAATTCTCAATTATCATGGATTTATCGGTGGTGACAGTGTTTCCTAGCCTCAGTGCAGTGGGCAGCTGCTCTTATTCTCCATGGACTTTACAGTGCCCCAAAACGTTTTGGAGTTTTGGGGCACAACTATAGGATGAACATTTCTGTTGAAAAAGCTAGCCATTGCTTTCCTAACTGACTGTGTGTATTGGTTCCTGACTTCCCTGAAAAGTTGCATATCTCGGAGACTATTCGATGCTAGTGCAGTACGCCACAAAAAATAACGGTTCTATGAAGTGTTCAACCCAGGGTGCTTACATGAGTTGAGCTGAAATCCCCTTATTTTCTCAGGATCGGTCCCAAATGGCACTCTACTATCTTCAGGGAACGGAACCAGACCTGGGAACGAAAGTGTTCTGGAACAGAAACGTTATTTTCTTTTTAGTTCCAAAATATTATTCCGGTTAAGTTATAATGCTAGAAGTGGCCTAAACACATTCCAATTCATGTCATTTCATGATGTTCAGAGCTTCAAGCCAAGTCCCCTCCAACCCACCCCTCTCTCTTGGGTTCTCCACACCCGTGAAATGTCAGTCGCCAATCAAACATGTAAACAACCATCCAACTGTATCCTACAGCTTTCTGCTCTAGCAGAAAGCTGCTCAAATGAGCTAAATGTAAAGACAACGTTGATTTCACTGGTTACAAAAGGAACAAACGTTATGTGAACTGTTACTTTTTTGGGGTTTCGAACCGGTTCAGAACTTAATTTTCTGGTCGGGAACATTGGAACTGAACGAGAAAAAAAGGGGGTTCTGCTCGGAACAGAACGATTGGAAAATGATTTCGGCTCCAAACCCTGCTTTATTCCACAATACTATTGAACAGGGGGCATAGGATGCCATTTTGGACAGATCCTCTCTCTACTCAGTGAGAGCCCCGGCGAAACGTTGTGTCAGTTGAATGATGGCTTTAGCCTCACCGCCTGGCTTCAAACATACATCTCTGAGGGAGGACTTTGCATTGCCTTAAAACCATATTATTGCTCCTTTCCAAAATCCCCTGAATTATGAGGTGGCGGAATTTGATCCTGTGTTCCCTGGTGTGTGTGTGTGTGTGTGTGTGTGTGTGTGTGTGTGTGTGTGTGTGTGTGTGTGTGTGTGTGTGTGTCATGTGCATTATATTATTCTGGTTTTCCCACAGTCCCAGTCTGAGAGGAGCAAAAGCTTCTCTCCATAATGTTTAAGGAGATGAGCTGACAGTGAGCTGGGTTTTAGCTGAGTCTTAATTAAACCCGTATGTCTCTCTAGAGGATAAAGAGAAGCACACCAGACACTTACACAACGAGCTGGCCATAGGGGAATCATTTTAGGGTCTGTGAAGAACCATAAATGGGATGGCTCTGTGAAGAACCATATAAAATCCAAAAGCAAAAATGTTTCGGCCCTCCAGGACCAGAATTGAATAGCCCTGCTGTAAGGTTTTAAGCTTTGCTTGCATATTTCCCAGAATTCCTTTCGAGGTCATTTTAGAGTTACCAGTACCACCCATGATTTCGTTTGCTAGTGACAAAGACATATTTGCTGGATTCATACATTTTCAGTCCTGTGGCATTCACCAAATAAGATCCTAAATTAATATGTTGTCAAGTATTATTTAAGACAATACATATGTCATTAGGCCTTCTTTTGAGCAGCTAGTTTAACTTGAATACAGTGGCCTTAAACACATTATGCTGGTTTCCGAAGTGATGTGTAATTCCTACTGAGACCCAGCCAAAGTGGGAATATCCACCATTTGGGAAAAAAATTCACCGGCATTCAAAACGACTGCCAGAGTTGGGGGAATAAAGATATGAGACGACATTAAAGATTTAAACCGGAACAACCATTTCAGTAACAGGTGCAATAAATGCACGTAACAGATTGGAATAGTGTGTTATTTATATTTCAGTAACATAAGATGAATTAATCAATCAATCAAACAATGTACATGCAGAAACATAGCCAGTGAAAGAAACAATGAAAAAAATGACATGCAATAGAGCATGACAATGACAATGACAATGATGGACGTGGTTTTGGTTCAACTCTGGTTATTCACTCCAACACTGGGGTTCTTTTACACAACTAGGTATTCATTTAACTATTCACAGTGTTAATTTAACTATTGAATCAACACTATAAATGTTACACTGAAAAAGCAACCCTAGTTAACACTGGGCAATTTGCTGTGTGTTATGAAAGGGTTTCCATAGACTTCAACAACCTTTTAGAATTCTGAAGAACTGTCGATGCCACGTCAAGAACCCCACACTTCACCAAGGAACCTTAAGAGCTGAGGAAGAAACATTGGATAACTTTTATTTTGTTCAGTGTACAGTATGAGGGAGGTGTATTTCGCTGTAGTTTCTCTACCTGGCCTTCTGGGGACACTCTATATAACGATATATACACTATGAGTCTTTAGAGAACTGATAAGCATATACAGTACCAGTCAACAGTTGACACAACTACTCATTCAAGGTTATATATATATATATTTTGTTTTTACTATTTTCTATATTGTAGAATAATAGTGAAGACATCAAAACTAAGAAATAACACATATGGAATCATGTAGTATCCAAGAAAGTGTTAAACAAATCAAAATAGATTTTACAATTGAGATTCTTCAAAGTAGTCACCCTTTTGCCTTGGTGACAGCTTTGCACACTCTTGGCATTGTGCATTTAGCAGACAACCACTCTTAACGTGAAGTAGATTCATGTAGATGAATCAAATTAGTTTGGTATTGACGGACCTCAGGCTGCATCCCAAATGCCCTATAACGTGCACTACTTTTCACCAGAGCCCCTATGGCCCCAGGTCAAAAGTAGTACACTAAAATGGGGAATAGGGTGCCATTTAGGACGCACCTCGAGAGAGAGAGGATTAGATTAGAACTCACTGTCAAAGATTAGGTTAGAACTCGCTGTCAACATGGGTAAATCCATTTTCCCAGGTTTACCTTTGATTGCATCTACACTTCCTGTAGATCACATACAGTAGGTTACATATTGCCCTTCCAATGTAAATGTCCCTTGTCCAACCTGTTTAATTTCACATATACACATGAGCCACTGTGCAAATGGCCCTGTGGCTCACATAAACATTGAGAGGATAGAAAAAGATATACGTTTGGCATCCGCCACTACAATTTTCTCTGAAAAAGTAGTAGTCGGGATAGTTTTTTCATGTTATGTTTTCTATGAGGCAAGAATAGTAAAAAAAAAAAAAAAAAAAAAAAAAAAAGGATAATTCATCACAGAGATGTGGCTCCAAGGGCCACAGTGACTAGCAGGAAGGAACCCATTGTAGCAGGGCTCTAATTGGCTCATCCATTACACCAGTTGTCACCAACAGGTCGATCGTGATCGACTGGTCGATCTCCAAGGCATTCCTAGTTGATCACCAAACATTTCTGTAAAAAAACAACAACGATAAAGCCTTGCGTTACTATTTTTAAACATTTGTTTCGCCCTGTTGGCGGTAGGGGCACCTGTTTCAGCAGCCCTGGTGTCGGGAAGGCAAAGTGTTCCCATTTTGAACCATTTCATGTGTCTGAAGGTAGAACTCCACATACCCATCAGGCCCAGAGAGCAAATCAAGTGCACCTATAGGCTTACCGCTGGCCAATCAGATAGCTCAGGTCACGGTGTCTGCACAGTTTCCTCAAGCTGTAAAAATAAGCCTCGGACTAACACAGCAAAGTTGATACTGTGATATTTCAAAACTTTTAAAACCAAGACTAGAGAGAGACTCAACGAATACAGCAAAAAGCTGCTGTTTTTAAGAGTAAGTTCATGTGTAAGTTGTCAACACATGAACACTTTGTTCAACACTTTTATAAGCTATAAAATGAGCGTTCTCCCTACTTCCACTCACGCTACAACCAGCACTGCAGCGGCAATGAGTGCAGCAAAGTGTTAAGCGTTGAGTATAAAATTGCAATGTTATTATTAGTGGCTCGTGTCTTTTTTCATATCGAGGAATATAACAACAGGATGAGCATGAGGCAGAAATAATGCAGTGTGACTTTCCCCTTTTCTCTGCGGAGGGACGGTGAGGGGGTGAGAGGCAGCCTCACCACTGCTCCCTTCCTCCCCTCAGACTGACCATCAAATGCAGGCGATCAGTTCAGAAAATAAAAACACAAATGATGCTCACTCAGCGGGGCCCACAAGTAGTACGACAAATGATATACTACCAGTGTGGTCATATACCTACATTTTTTAAGATATAATTTCAGAATGGTTTGAGAAGAGCAACATTGGTAGGGCAAACATAGCCAGTATGCAGGGATAATGTATTGGGCCTATAGCCTACTGCACCAACCTCATTGCTACAGTACTGTTTTTAATTGGTAAATATTGCGTCGTCTTCTGTTTTTTTAAGTCATGTAGATCTCGGCTTGCATTTTGACTCAGAAAGTGATCTTGACTCAGAAAAGGTTGGTGACCACTGCATGACACTCTCTTATATGCAGTCCTTTCTGCTGCTTAACAATGTGCTCACTCAAAGGGATGCTAGCATACCAGTATTCTTAGGCCCAAAATAGAACATTCCTGTTAATGAACCATTTTCAGGATGATATTGTTGTAAATGTACCACAGTTTCTTTTATATACATTTTTGGAAGCTTTGTTAATATAATATAATAATGTATGCCATTTAACACTTTTAAACTTTGCCATCAGCGTGGAGTCAATGTGACGTTCTACCTGCTACAGAGAGCACGTTGTTTTGAGAGCGGAAAGGAGCAGAGGGGAAGAGTGTCTTTCGTCCTATTTAAACCTACCGTACTGTACCATATTCATTGACGATGCGTAATTACAATAGCTTTGTTCCACTTCTTTTTTCCCCCGCAAGTTCTCATTAGTTGCTTTTGTTTAGATCGTGAACATAAATGTAGCTACGGTAGCTAGTAGCTTCCTGACCGCATAAGTCTTAGTACAACCAGTGGTGTGTAGTTGAGGCCATACACAACCAAAATCAACTTGTATTTCTCATGATTTAAATGCACTTGATAGAATGAGCAGGCACGTCAGCCACTGAGAATTGAACCTCAGCGATTCTTGAGTTTGGACGCTGCCAACAGCTTTCATAGGAGGCAGGTCCTCATTGGCAATGCAGGATGCCAGACTGCTACAGTGTAGCAGGGCTGTTGCTTTTTTCAGTTAATTTTTTTCTGGGCAAGTCAGTTAAGAACAAATTCTTATTTACAATGACGGCCAACCAGAAGGCAAAAGGCCTCCCGTGGGGACGGGAGGCTGGGACTCAAAATATAGGACAAAACACACGACAAGAGAGACAACACAACACTACATAAAGACGACAACATAGTATGGCAGCAACACATGAAAACACAGCATGGTAGCAACACAACATGACAACAACATGGTAGCGACAGAACACGGCAGCAGCACAACAGGGTAGCGGCACAAAACATGGTACAAACATTATTGGGCACAGACAACAGCACAAAGGGCAAGAAGGTAGAGGCAACAATGCATCACGCGAAGCAGCCACAACTGTCAGTAAGAGTGTTCATGATTGAGATGGAGATAAAACAGTCCAGTTTGAGTGTTTTTTTCCAGCTCGTTCCAGTCGCTAGCTGCAGTGAACTGAAAAGAGGAGCGACCCAGGAATGTGTGCGCTTCGGGGACCTTTAACAGAATGTGACTGGCAGAACGGCTGTTGTATGTGGAGGATGAAGGCTCCAGTAGGTATCTCAGATAGGACGGAGTGAGGCCCAAGAGGGTACCAACCCCTACAAAGATGTCAATTCATTATAATCCACATAATAATTCACATTTCCTGTTGCTGCAGGATTATTTTCCTGCTGTAGCAAACTGGTTCAAATTTAAATTATTTCGCGTTTTCATGGTCTTCACTCACTCACTGAGTCATGCATGCATACATTTTCTTACACGTGGTTGGTTCGAGGAATTTTACCCACTATCCTGCTGTTGCAAGCGTCATGCTCTACCAACTGAGCTACATTAACTTTGATGGGTTAATGAGATACTTATCAAAAAGTACATGCAGGGACAGACCAGGACCATAAATCGGCCCAGGCATCCATCCAGTTCAAGTGATGTGCGAGCATCACAACATCAAAAAGCTCTGTACTAGAAGAGCTAACGCTGATGTTGGGACCTTGAGAAACTTACAGTGAGTGAGTGAAGACCATGAAAACACAAACTACTTTACATTTGAGCCAGTCTGCTACAGCGGGAAAATAATCCTGCAGCAACAAGAAATGTGAATTATTATGTGGTTTACAGGGGTTGATTCATTTTTTATAAGGGAAATTCAAGCCTGACATTTCAAAATGGAAATTACAAACTTCAGAAGCCTTTTAAAACCTCAAATACACTACAAGTTTAAAATGTCCTGAATTGCAGGAAAGTTCTCCTGCAACAGGTTGATCAAATTAAGATCTTACATTTGTAGCTATGTACAACAGTATATTATTCGTCTGGCTGTCATGAAGGCAAAGGGTGGCTACTTTGAAGAATCTCAAATATATAATATATTTTGATTGTTTCACACTTTTTTGGTTACTACATGATTCCATATGTGTTATTACATAATTTTGATGTCTTCACTATTATTCTACAATGTAGATGTAGGTGTGTTTTTAACTGGTACTGTATATACAAAAAAGTACCCTAAAATGTACCAAACAGTACCATATGAGATCACAATGTGTACCTCTGAAGGTACATGATGTGTGTTTTGAACTTTTTGTACCCCAGGGAACAATACTGTACCCTTATTTCTAAGAGTGTGCAGAGAGTCTGTCTGAGTCGATTCTCTGATTCTCTCTCTGTATTCTCAATATTTCATGGTGTCACAATGCACTTTGCCATGTCATTTGATCAGTGCGTCGGTCAACATGATGCAGTCTTAATTTCAATTTGGAAGGAATAGGCGTGACTCTCACTCACAAATCAAAACTTGACGTGGGCCATTAATATTCTCTAAATAAGTCTAGGCCTACCGTATACAAATCAATACTGTTTTAAGAGCAACCAAATAAATATACAGGCAACAGTATAGCCAACCGCAGCCAGGTCTGGGGCTGTATACCAAGCATCTCAGAGAATGACTGCTGATCTAGGATCAGGTCTTCCCTGTCAATGTAATATTATGAAATATGATCTAAAAGGCACAACTGATCCTAAACCATCACTCCTACTTTGAGATGCATACATCCTCTGTATTTTAATTGGATTATACGACAGTGAAACGTTCCTATGAGAACCTTTCCTCCTGAAACGTAGGATAAACATACGGCGCATTGGGAAAGTATTCAGACCCCTTCCCTTTTTCCACGTATTGTTACGTTACAGCCTTATTCTAAAATGGATTAAATACAAAATGGTCCTCATCAACCTACACACAATAACCAATAATGGCAAAGTGAAAACAGGTTTTTAGACATTTTTGCAAATTTCTAAAAACAAACAACATAAATACCTTATTTACATAAGTATTCAGACCCTTTGCTATGAGACTCGAAATTGAACTCAGGTGCATCCTGTTTCCGTTGATCATCATTGAGATGTTTCTACAACTTGATTGGAGTCCACCTGTGGTAAATTCAATTGGTTGGACATGATTTGGAAAGGCACACACCTGACAATATAAGGTCCCACAGTTGACAATGCATGTCAGAGCAAAAACCAAGCCCTGAGGTCGAAGGAATTGTCCTTAGAGCCCCGAGACAGGATTGTGACGAGGCACAGATCTAGGGAAGGGTACCAAAAAATGTCTGCAGCATTGAAGGTCCTTCATCATTCTTAAATGTAAGATGTTTGGAACCAGCAAGACTCTTTCTAGAGCTGGCCGTCCAGCCAAACTGAGCAATCGGAGGAGAAGGGCCTTGTTCAGGGAGGTGACCAAGAACCCAATGGTCACTTTGACAAAGCTCAGGAGTTCCTCTGTGGAGATGGAAGAACCTTCCAGAAGGACAACCATCTCTGCAGCACTCCGCCAATCAGGCATTTATGGTAGAGTGGCCAGACGGAAGCCACTCCTCAGTAAAAGGTACCTCTCCTCTCAGATCATGAGAAAAAAGATACTATTGTCTGATGAAACCAAGATTGAACTCTTTGGCCAAGGGTCACTTCTGAAGGAAACCTGGCACCATCCCTACGGTGACCACATGGTGGGGACAGCATCATGCTGTGGGGATGTTTTTCAGCGGCAGGGACTGGGAGACTAGTCAGGATTGAGGGAAAGATGAACTGAGCAAAGTACAGAGAGAACCTTGACGAAAACCTGCTCCAGAGCACTCAGGACCTCAAACTGGGGCAAAGGTTCACCTTCCAACAGGACAACAACCCTAAGCGCAAAGCCAAGACAATGCAGAAGTGGCTTCGGGACAAGTCTCTGAATGTCCTTGAGTGGCCCAGCCAGAGCCCGGACATGAACCCGATCGAACATCTCTGGAGAGACCTGTAAATAGCTGTGCAGAGGCGCTCCCCATCAAAGCTGACAGCTTGAGAGGATCTGCAGAGAAGAATGGGAGAAACTTCGCAAATACAGGTGTGCCAAGCTTGTAGCGTCATACCCAAGAAGACTCGAGGCTGTAATTGCTGTCAAAGGCGCTTCAACAAAGTACTGAGTAAAGGGTCTGAATACTTATGTAAATGTGATATTTCAGTAAAAAAAGATATACATTTGCAACAATTTCTAAAAACCTGTTTTTGCTTTGTCATTATGGGCTATTGTGTGTAGATTGTTCAGAAGAAGAATATTTTTTTTAATACATTTTAGAATAAGACTGTAACATAACACAATGTTTAAAAAGTCAAGGGGTCTGAATACTTTCTGAATGCACTGCAGGATAAAGCTAAGATGAAAGTTTCTCTCAGCTTGAGCTGAATGACTGTCACACCATCAGAATCAGAGGAAAAACATTCTTCGGAGGCAGACTGCTGGAAACTGGGACAGAATAGGGGAGTTTCACCCATCAGAGTGGCATGCCTGTTATAATAGTTGGGCAGTTAGACTTCAGAGATAGATGTAATACTGTTACAATACATTGTAAGATTTACACGTATGGAAGGCAATTCATTTGGAGAGGCAGGTAAGCCTAGTGGTTAGAGCTTGGAACCGGTAACCAAAAGGTTGCTGGATTGAATCCCCAAGCTGATAAGGTAAAAATCTGTTGTTCTGCCCTTGAACAAGGCAGTTAACCCACTGTTCCCCGGTAGGCAGTCATTGTAAATAATTGTTCTTAACTGACTTGCCTTAAATAAATAAATAAAATAGAAAAAATCACCACACCCAGTGTGGGTTGTTGCTGTCAATTTCTTACAATATCCTTGCACAAACCAAATCTAATCTAACAGCACCTTGCATTGTTGTTGCTGTTAACTCAACTTTCTGAATTCAGGATAAGTGTTATTAATATATCCTCACGGTAAGATGAGATCGCCAGTTCATATTATTCAGTGAATGGTAATTCAAGCCTGATGACCACTGTTATTCGGGTAACATTAACAGTCTCTTCAGGTCAGATGATGACCTGTCAATAAGCTTGCAAGAGTGCCCCAAGTTAACACTTCTCTGGACAAAAAGGCATGTTCTGTTTTGTGGACGAGTGAAGAGCTAGCGCCGCATTCTTAGAGTGCGCGTGTGCACGCAGTCTGCTTTTATCAAGCATGACTAGTGTCTCTAATCATTCGAATTGCAACATTACCACCCTGCCAGGGAGCGCACGGTGGGTTAGCAGTTTACGCGTTAAAGATGTTCAAGGCATTATCTATCTGAATCAAAAAGCTATCCAATCAAATATGTCACTGGAACAACGGCACCACTCCTCCTCTTACTCCTCAAAATAAATCTGGAGTTGAGTGGTTTGGGATTTTGATTTTTGGATCCTGGATTTATCGACGGGTATTTATTTACAGCAGCAAATATGGACCAGTAAGAGGCCAAGAGGACGTGCTCTCTCTCTCTCTGCCAAACAGGGCTTCAGAGATTTACAGATAACGTCTAGCTGTAATAACCACGACGACGTAGTGTACCGGCAGAACTGATTCAAGTCATACTGTACACGCACAGTAGGTTATGTGTCCCAAATGGCACCGTATTCCCCATAAGGTTTATTAATGCAGTCATCGAGTCAGGGGCTACCTCTGTGGGCCCTGGTTAAAAGTGGTGCCCTGCTGTATATAGGGAATAGGGTGCCATTTTGGGACCTGTATTACAAAGAGCAGGCATGCCTCTTCATGGTGATAAACAAGGCAGCTAAATATGTTGGAAAACAACGTGTGGTCTAGCGTCCAGGAAACGTTACAATAATAGGAAGGAAATTCTATTCATTTCTGGATTGGTGGCTCACAGATCTAGTTTAGTCCTAAGAATAGATTCAATGGAACTAGTTTTCAAAGAATCCATTTTACCCCTCTTGAGCTTAGGGCCTACAAATCCTGATTATGCAGGTCTGGAATTTCCTGGTCTTTGCTAATAAAACAATATAACAATAGATGCCATTTGGCTGATGCTTTTATCCAAAGCAACTTACAATCATGCATGCATCCATTTTTGTATGGGCGGCACAGCGGCCAAACACACAGCCCAATGTACTGTATATAGTACAACTGCAGTTTGTCTACAGTAAATTTTTTGTTTTACTGTATCAGTTTTACCCTCAGTGGTATTGCAGCTAATCCGTCTCACAAAACAGGGTCACCTGTCAGAGTGTGGACCAGCCTTTCCATCACTGAACATGATGCAGCTAAATCCAAAGGAATCAAGAGGGGGGGGATAGTTGCCTGAGCTGGAGTCCCTCTTTAGATGACCATTACCCCATAGGCTCTGGTCAAAGGTACTGCACTATAGGGCGCCAATTGGGACACATTGCTGACATACAAACATTCCTGTCATAACCTTACACAAGTACTTTTCCCATTCAATAATGACAGATGTTGAAATATGACTGAAAAGCAACATCAAAATGAGTGAATGAAAAGATTGATTTAAAACTTGTCAATAAACTCAAACTTTGTGAATTTCCTCCACAGGAGTGCAACCTGAATACCACACTGTAATAGCAACTTGAACATGATCACACAATTAAAATATTCATGAAAATCAACATCAGAAGGGTAGTTCTTTTTCAGGAATAAAGTTTAAATATCACAGTGTCATATAGACTGAACATTCAGTGCTAAGTGATGGAATATAGAGATCCACAACAACACGGAGAGAGAGCACTAGGTTACACACAAGTATTTACGTAGCCCCGTGTTTTAATGAATCAGCGTGGTTTGAACGGAGGCAGAGGCATATTGATTTCTCTGTCTGCTCTATCAGAGAAAATGCCTGGGGGAGAGCTAGCATCCACTGGTATCTGCTCATCAGCGCCAGTCAAGTGAATTAGCCATGATCACTAAAAGCTAACAACATAGTCCATACATAAGATTGGAGAAAAACTAAAGTCTGCATAGGGCTCTGGTCAAAAGTAGGGCACTATGTAGGGAAAAGAGTACCATTTGGGATGCAGGCACAGTATGTGCTCAGTGCAGGATCTACAGGTTTCGGTTGGCGAGATTACAAGTTGCGGTAATTAGCTTTGGAGAAGGGCATAGATGGGGTACAA
Source organism: Oncorhynchus nerka (assembly GCF_034236695.1). Lineage (NCBI taxonomy): Eukaryota > Metazoa > Chordata > Actinopteri > Salmoniformes > Salmonidae > Oncorhynchus > Oncorhynchus nerka. The sequence continues at coordinate 38,823,048 of NC_088417.1, read as the reverse complement.
AGACGAGGGCTTAATAGCAACATCAATTAGTGTACACACTGTAATGGAAAAAATGTGAATTACATAGCAATTTGGGGTATTATCAACAGTAAAATGTATTGTGGGAAAATGTTGTGGGCGGAGCAAAGAATTGCTGTATTTTTCGAACGGTACTGTAATTCCACCCCACAGAATACAGGCTCGCCAAAAAACGTTTGACCACTAGTGGGTGTATGGTATTGCTCATTAACATATTTTGAGATGTGCCTTGTAAGAGTCTATATTTGTTGAACCCATGAGAATGCTGTACCAATTTAACTCCTATGTGGTTATAGTGCCCCATGAATTTGTTTAGGAAACAGATTGGAGTGGCAGCAAGTCTTGATTCTGAAATGGTTGTGCATTTTGCCATGTCTTTTTGGTCTGTTTGCCCTGTAGTCACTGCCCGTTTGGAAGCCTTTGTAAAGCAAAGCTCAAAGTTCCATCACATGATGATTGACAGATGTTGAGTTCAGCTACTCTCTGGTAGCACTGTGAAATGTTCATGTTCAATTTCTGACATTTAATCCTAGTAAAAATGCCCTGTCTTAGGTCAGTTAGGATCACCATTTTATTTTAATTAAGAATGTGACATGTCAGAATAATAGTAGAGAGAATTATTTATTTCAGCTTTTGTTTCTTTCATCACATTCCCAGTGGGTCAGAAGTTTACATGCACTCAATTAGTATTTGGTAGCATTGCCTTTACATTGTTTAACTTGGGTCAAATGTTTCGGGGAGCCTTCCACAAGCTTCCCACAATAAGTTGGGTGAATTTTGGCCCATTCCTCCTGATAGAGCTGGTGTAACTGAGTCAGGTTTGTAGGCCTCCTTGCTCGAACATGCTTTTTCAGTTCTGCCCACAAATATTCCATGGGATTGAGGTCAGGGCTTTGCGATGGCCACTCCAATACCTTAACTTTGTTGTCCTTAAGCCATTTTGCCACAACTTTGGAAGTATGCTTGGGGTCATTGTCCATTTGGAAAACCCATTTGCGAACAAGCTTTATCTTCCTGACTGATGTCTTGAGATGTTGCTTCAATATATCCACATCATTTTCCTCCCTCGTGATGCTATCTATTTTGTGAAGTGCACCAGTCCCTCCTGCAGCAAAGCACCTCCACTACATGATGCTGCACCCCGTGCTTCACAGTTGGGATAGCGTTCTTCGGCTTGCAAGCCTCCCCCTTTTTCCTCCAAACATAACGATGGTCATTATGTCCAAACAGTTCTATTTTTGTTTTGTCAGACCAGAGGACATTTCTCCAAAAAGTACCATCTTTGTCCCCATGTGCAGTTGCAAACCGTAGTCTGGCTTTTTTATTGCGGTTTTGGAGCAGTGGCTTAATCCTTGCTGAGCGACCTTTCAGGTTATGTCGATATAGGACTTGTTTTACTGTGGATGTAGCTACTTTTGTACCTGTTTCCTCCAGCATCTTCACAAAGTTCTTTGCTGTTGTTCTGGGATTGATTTGCACTTTTCTCACCAAAGTACATTCATCTCTAGGAGACAGAACGTGTCTCCTTCCTGAGCGGTATGATGGCTGCGTGGTCCCATGGTGTTACTTGCATACTATTGTTTGTACAGATGAACGTGGTACCTTCAGGCATTTGGAAATTGCTCCCAAGGATGTACCAGACTTGTGGAGGTCTACAATTTCTTTTCTGAGGTCTTGGCTGATTTCTTTTGATTTTCTTATGATGTCAAGCAAAGACGCACTGAGTTTGAAGGTAGGCCTTGAAATACATCCATAGGTACACCTCCAACTGACTCAAATGATGTCAATTGGCCGATCAGAAGCTTCAAAAGCCATGACGTCATTTTCTGGAATTTGCCAAGCTGTTTAAAAGCACAGCCAACTCAGTGTATGTAAACTTCTGACCCACTGGAATTGTGATACAGTGAATTACAAGTGAAATAATCTGTCTGTAAACAATTGTTGGAAAAACCACTTGTGTCATGCACAAAGTAGATGTCCTAACCGACTTGCCAAAACTATAGTTTGTTAACAAGACCTTTGTGGAGTGGTTGAAAAATTAGTTTTAATGACTCCAACCTAAGTGTATATAAACTTCTGATTTCAACTGTATGTGCAGCTCGGTGGCAAGTAAAATTCTGTATTTCATATTACAGTAAGTACTGTTTAATGACGTGTGTGACATCATTGTCCCCAGCACAAGGTGCATCTGTGTAATGATGACACTATTGAATCAGCTTCTTGATATGCCACACCTGTTAGGTGGATGAATTATCTTGGCAAAGGAGAAATGCTCACTAACAGGGATCTAAACAAATGTGTGCACCAAATTTGAGCGAAATAAAGCGTTTTGTGCGTATTTCAGCTCATGAACCATGGGACCAACACTTTACATGCGTTTCTAGTTTTGTTCAGTATTATACACTGCCTCAAGCTAGAGCTTGAATGAATAAGTCCCACTAGACCAAACAAAGTATCCCACCCAGTCTCTCTGAAACACTCACACACTTCTTGCTCAGTGACCTGATTCTAGTCTGTTTGGATTGAAGGATGACTCATAGGCGTCCAGTCATTAGCGAACAACAGCGGAGCACGTCTCCTAGAGTTAAAAAGCAGGGCATGATGATGATCTCACACCATCCTACATTCGGAGACCCTTGGGCCAGCCAGGTACAGTTCTTCAGTCCACATGACTAAGGTAGACAGTGTTTTAAAAAAATTTTGTTAACTTAACTCAGTGACGGCCTACCAAGAGGTCAAAGGCCTACTGCGGGGACGGGGGCTGGGGTTAAAATAAAAATGTTGGACTAAACACATATCACGACAATAGAGACATCACAACACTACATAGAGAGAGACCTAAGACAACAACACAGTCTGGTAGCAACACATGACAACATAGCATGGCAGCAACACATGACAACACAGCATGGTAGCAACACAACATGACAACAACACAGTAGCGACACAACATGGAGATCTTTGTGGGCTATACTCAGGCTTGTCTCAGGATGGTAAGTTGGTGGTTGAAGATATCCCTCTAGTGGTGTGGGGGCTGTGCTTTGGCAAAGTGGGTGGGGTTATATCCTTCCTGTTTGGCCCTGTCCGGGGGTGTCCACGGGATGGGGCCACAGTGTCTCCTGACCCCTCCTGTCTCAGCCTCCAGTATTTATGCTGCAGTAGTTTATGTGTCGGGGGGATAGGGTCAGTTTGTTATATCTGGAGTACTTCTCCTGTCCTATTCGGTGTCCTGTGTGAATTTAAGTGTGCTCTCTCTAATTCTCTCTTTCTCTCTCTCGGAGGACCTAAGCCCTAGGACCATGCCTCAGGACTACCTGACATGATGACTCCTTGCTGTCCCCAGTCCACCTGGCCGTGCTGCTGCTCCAGTTTCAACTGTTCTGCCTTATTATTATTGGACCATGCTGGTCATTTATGAACATTTGAACATCTTGGCCATGTTCTGTTATAATCTCCACTCGGCACGGCCAGAAGAGGACTGGCCACCCCACATAGCCTGGTTCCTCTCTAGGTTTCTTCCTAGGTTTTGGCCTTTCTAGGGAGTTTTTCCTAGCCACCGTGCTTCTACACCTGCATTGCTTGCTGTTTGGGGTTTTAGGCTGGGTTTCTGTACAGCACTTTGAGATATCAGCTGATGTAATAAGGGCTATATAAATACATTTGATTTGATTTGAACATAGCACAACAGGTGACTGCCAACTGATGGATCTACAAATCACCTACAAATCCTCTTGCATCAAAACTAACTACACATTCTTATTTGTAGATCAGTTAGTCACAACTTACCGACAATGCATCACATATTTGATTCTCTCAAACATTGCTTGTCTTTCCAGGTTGTCAATCTGGAAGCCATTTTCCCTGCTGCCATGGCGACCATGCAACCTCTTCTTCCCATAATCCACCATAAATGGAGGTCTTTGACTTCTAAATTGTCTGAGTTTGTCTGACTCAGACGATTCATGTCTGGGGTCTATCTATATCTCCTCCTGTGCCAAAGTCTGACAATTATCTCAATCCTTTAGCACAGGCTTTTTTCATAACCTTCTTCGCATCCCAAATAGTACCAAATGAAATGTAATTGCACTACTTTTGACTAGGGTCAATAGGGCTCTGGTCAAAAAAAGTGCACTTTATAGGGAATAGGGTGCCATGTGGAACACACAGTAATATATAATAATCGTTTTTCTCTCTGCATTATTGGGAAGGGCCAGTAAGCATTTCACAGCTAGTCTACAGCTGTTGTTTATGACGCATGTGACAAATACAATGTGATATGATATTGTCTGTGACTCCCCTCCCCATGAAATTCTCCTTTGGCAGACCGTTGTGTAAATATGTCCAAGCCACCGCTCAGTCAATGGAGCTAAGAAATTCTATATTTATACAAAGTCTGAGGCAAATTACATTTCAAAAACCAGTGTAGTGAGAAATGCGTAATGAATGATGTGGACCACAAATGAAGAATCTTTGAGGGCTGTTTGATCTGGGCTGTTATGATGGTCTGTAATAACACTTACAGTCTTGCCAAAGTTTGTCAAGGTCGCCAATAGATAAACCAGAGGGCTTTATGGGTAATGTTAGGCATTAATTAATCTAATCCTTTCTCGATTTTGAGGAAAGCGATCTTATCTCACGCTTAAAGAAAGTAATCCCAATTAGATTGAGCTTGTTTTAGCTCATTTAACCAAAGTGCAGTTTTCAACCCAAAATCAGAAAGCGTCAGTCGAGAACAAATTAACAAGGAACATGTGTGGAATGGCTCAGCTTGTAAGGTTCAAGCCTGGAATAACCTGGTGCCAACTGTCATGGCACCATATTCTGTCACGCACGCTCCTGTGCCATCTGCCAGAAGTAATGTAACAAAATCTCGAACAGGAAAGTCTTTCCACAGACCACTGAGAAAGTAGACACACACACACACATAGACACACACACACACACACACACACACACACACACACACACACACACACACACACACACACACACACACACACACACACACACACACACACACACACACACAGAGTCTCAAAGTGCATCCTTATTGGGATCTCTGATGATTCACAGGAAACTGAAGTGAGCTCCCTCACATTCATGTCCAGACAAATCCCCTTACTAAACTCTGCTGTCCGTCTGCATGCCATACTGACACCACACAAGAACAACACAAGATGACTCCTTATACTGTGCAATGGCCCGGATGACTAAGGATAACTGGGGACAGTTGGGCTTTAGCTTTTCCCCCGTGCTGCTCTTGTCTCACCCGCCTTTACACAATGACTGACAATGTTTACATGACCTATACACTAGTACGAGAGAGAGAGAGAGAGAGAGAGTCTGTCTGTCTGTCTGTCTGTCTGTCTGTCTGTCTGTCTGTCTGTCTCTGTTTTGGCAATGTTAACATATGTTTCCAATGCCAATAAAGCCCTTCAATTGAATTGGTGAGATAAGAGTGCGTGGGTGCTCGGAAATAGACTAGCTGATGGTTTGAGGTTGCAGCCTAGCAGTCTCTCTCTTCTCGCTCCCTCCCTCTCTTCTTATCAATGCGTGTCTCAGACGTACAGAGCCTTAAACCTGCCAGATGTGTCATTAAAGAGGCCAGCTTAGACCACTGGCCTCCGGCACACTCCATGGTCTCCTCTGATGAAAAACTGATTTCCACAGCAGCCATGGCCAGAGGGGTGACAGGCAAGTGGGACCACAGTAGAAAGTGGACGCTGGGATTGAACCCCAGTCTCCAGTGGGGAGTAGTAAAAACATGATTGGTCGGGTGTGTTACCACTAGACCGGGTCACAGCAGCCACTACAACAGCTGACATCTTTAAGGGCAAGTCAGAGCTTTTATTTCAGCTTCAGTCAAAGTCCTGGCCCTGTGGCCTATGTCAACACTGAAGACTTAACAGATGCTGGAAATGTCACCTGTCACACACACTTACTATCCAGCCCCAGTCACGCAACATCATCGCTAGAACGACCTCCGCACCTCGGCTGCAGCCATGGGCTGTGTCCCAAATGGCACCCGATTCCCTATATAATGCACTGCTTTTGACCAGGGCACTATTTAGGCGACAGGGTGCCATTGGGGACGCACCTTGGTCCATGGCCCAAGCCGGGCCTTAGATGCCATAGCTTGACCTATTAAACCAGCACAAAATGGGACCTGAGCTTGATCTATGAACCTGTATCGGTAATCTCTGTTCATAAAGTTGAGGTGAAACACATAAGGTTATGATGATAAATTAGCCTTATCCGAGCCAGAATGGCCCATAGGGCAGAAGCCTATTTCCTATAAAGATTTAAATGAAGTGAAAAATATGAGGTTGCGGTGATGCCAGTGCGACTAGTTATGCCAGTGCGACTAGAAAATTGCGGAATCATTGAAGTAACTTCCAAATAAAGACAGACAGAGAGTGAATGAGGGCTCTCAACAAACAACAAAATCACCCAAAATAGCTCTACAAATTGAATATCTACAGCGTTTGTATGTGGAGCTGCTTCTAAGAGTCAGGCATTAGCAGGAAATGTGGAGAAAGTTGTGTTTTTGTCATCATCACTCCGACTCACATAGAGAAACATTGAGCTGAGTCCTCCAAGCCTCCATCTGCCACAATACACAGATCATGTATTCTGTTTGAAAGTCTTTTGAGAGGGTATGTATGTGTGTGGGGCGGTGGCATGGCGCAAAGTAATTCTTCAGTTAAGAATAGCAGTGGGTAGAAACTGTACATACTGCGGTAGAAATGTGAAAGTAAGGTATAGAAAGAAAGAGAGCGAAGCAAGAGAGAAAGATATAGACAGAGAGAGACTTAAAGAGAGAGATACAGAGAAATATATAAGTAAAGACAGAGAAAAAGACACAGAGAAGACATGTGTGTGTGTGCGTGCATAGGAGGGGCAGGAGTCCTCTTGGTCAGTGGTCTGTTTGTGTGAAGAGGTTGGAGGGAGCACACAGAGCCACAGACTGGGAGACATCTGGTTTCCAGTACAGACCTGCCCCTCATAACCCACAACCTAACTTTTTACTACAGGTAAGAACAACTGACACACACACACACACTCACTGACACACACACACACGGCTCCAGACCTGCAGACTTCCCAGCATACCCTGCTCACATTCCCGACCTCCTTCTGTCACCCGAAAGTTTGACTCACGCCCACAGCTCACTTCTTTCCTCCCACCGCCCTCCCCCCTGCCAAAACGCTGTCTGTCTCCCCTGTCTCTTCCCCTGTCTCCCCTCCCCCAACTGACTGTCTCTGAGTTAGACAAGAAACACATAAGTCAGACCTGACACTAGGATGAATGGTATCCACATCGACGGGGCTGTAGTGGGGCGGGTCGAGAGCTTCAAGTTCCTCTGTGTCCACATCACTAAGGAATTAACATGGTCCACACACACCAACACAGTCATGAAGAGGGCACGACAACGCCTCTTCCGCTTCAGGAGGCTGAAAAGATTTGGCATGGGCCTGCAGATCCTCAAAAAGTTCAAAAGCTGTACCATTGAGAGCATCTTGACTGTCAGCATCACTGCTTGGTATGGCAACTGCTTGACATCCGACTGGAAGGCGCTACAGAGGGTAGTGCGTACGGCCCAGTACATCACTGGGGCCGAGCTTCCTGGCATCCAGAACTTCTATACCAGGCGGTGTCAGAAGAAGGTCCTAAAAACTGTCAGACTCCAGCCACCCCAGTCATAGACTTGCATGGCAAACGGTACCGATGAACCAATCCTGGAACCCTGTGTATATAGCCAAGTGATCGTTTCTCATTGTGTAATTATTCCTTGTGTAATTATCTTTCTATAATGGTTTTTCTGTCTGCATTATTGGGAAGGACCAGTAAGTAAGCATTTCACTATTAGTGTACACCTGTTGTTAACAAAGCATGAGACAAAACCTTTTTTTTTTACACCCCCCCGAACGTGTGTGTGTGTGTCTGTGTGTGTGCGTGCGCATGTGTGTGCGTTCGTGTGTGTGTGTGTGTGTGTGTGTAATTGGCAGGGAACATCTTGATTGACAGAGGGGGATAGATAGTTTAAAGGGTTAGTTCAGGATTGTGGCAATGAAGCTCTTTATCTACTTCCCCAGAGTTATTATTAACTCAAGCATACCATTTTTTTAGAGGTAGTTTCACGAGCCGCTGCTAACAGTTACCATAGACTTCCAGTCTTTGTGCTAATGCTAGTTAGCAATTGCACAAACACCAGTTAGCAACTTCCTTCAAGCTGCAGACAGAGACGTAAAAATGGTTATCCATGAGTTCATCTGACTCTGGGGAAGTAGATAAAGGGCTTCATTGCCAAAATCCTGAAATATCCCTATAATGAAAACACGTGTTTACTTGATACAAGATGATAGAAGAAGTACTCACCAAATACTTCAAGACAATGACACTACAAAACCAAGGGTAGGTTTAGGGTGCATTCCATATGACCCCTATTCCCCATATAGTGCACTACTTTCGACCAGGGCCAGGAAATAGTAATGGATTATAAAGGGAATAGGCTGCCTTTTGGGACGCGTCCAACTCTCCTACTGTGTTTAATCTAAGATAACTAGGGTGAGGGAATGTGATGATGGGGCCAAAAGTGAGTGATCAGACCCCCTGCTCCCTTCCATAATCCGCACCCCACGGAGATGGGATTGGAAAAACAACAACGTGACGTGGGATCCAGTCACGTGATCAGGTGAGGAATGCCTTCGACTCCGAGGCACGGAAGCAGAGTGCTGATAGGACGATCTAATGCTGGACTAGGGTTGTCAATCACAATACCAGTATCACAATCCTACTATACTCAATTTTCCAAGGGCAACAAGGGAAAAACTAAGCAGTTTAAATTCTTTAAAAACGTGCTAAAATTGTGCATGCTAAAGTTAGAAAAATAAACAAACGTGACAAAATGTGTTTCTAACATTAGGACTGTTTCCTCAAGAAACAAGAAATTATGTCTGCTTCATGTTTTGTTTGCTTATCATGATACTTATGAGTATCAGACTACTGATATCGTGAATGATACACAACACAACACAAAAGTCTGACTGATGAACAGGACAGGAAGCGGAGCCCTGATAGGTAGATCTAATCCCACAACAACCCGGTCTGACCGATACACACAAAACAAAACAGATAACACACTGATCTCCTGTAGCCGACCACCCACATGGCAAAACAAACCTGTAAACTGAGTAGCATGGGAGTAAGGAAAATGGCTTGGTGGCTAACATGGGGCTAGTGAAACTAGTGAAATCCATACACTGTAACTACTACAATTACTATACTACTATTACACAGTTGTGTAAAGTACTTAAGTAAAAAATAATTTAAAGTACTACTTAACTTCTTCGAGATAGGGGACGCTCTTTTAATTTTTGGATAAAAAACGTTCCCGTTTTAAACAAGATATTTTGTCACGAAAAGATGATCGACTATGTATGTAATTGACAGCTTTGGAAAGAAAAAACTCTGAAATTTCCAAAACTGCAAAGATATTATCTGTGAGTGCCCCAGAACTAATGCTACAGGCGAAACCAAGATGAAATTTCATACAGGAAATGCCCCAGATTCTGAAGGCGCTGTGTTCCAATGTCTCCTTATATGGCTGTGAATGCGCCAGGAATGAGCCTGCACTTTCTGTCGTTTCCCCAAGGTGTCTGCAGCATTGTGACGTATTTGTAGGCATATCATTGGAAGATTGACCATAAGAGACGACATTTACCTGGTGTCCGCCCGGTGTCCTGCGTCGAAATTATTGCGTAATCTCCAGGTCCATGCGCGTTCCATTTCTTCAGAGGAGAAACCAAACTGCCACGAATGATTTATCATCGATAGATATGTGAAAAACACCTTGAGGATTGATTCTAAACAACGTTTGCCATGTTTCTGTCGATATTATGGAGTTAATTTGGAAAAAAGTTTGCGTTGTAATGACTTAATTTTCGAGTTTTTTCTTACCCAAACGTGATGAACAAAACGGAGCGATTTGTCCTACACAAATCATATTTTTGGATAAACTGAACATTTGCTATCTAACTGAGTCTCCTCATTGAAAACATCTGATGTTCTTCAAAGGTAAATTATTTTATTTGAATGCTTTTCTTGTTTTTGTGAAAATGTTGCATACTGAATGCCAGGCTCAATGCTATGCTAGGCTATCAATACTCTTACACAAATGCTTGTTTAGCTATGGTTCAAAAGCATATTTTGAAAATTTGAGATGACAGTGTTGTTAACAAAAGGCTAAGCTTGAGAGCAAATATATTTATTTCATTTCATTTGCGATTTTCATGAATAGTTAACGTTGCGTTATGGTAATGAGCTTGAGGCTATAAATAGGATCCCGGATACGGGATTGCTCGTCGCAACAGGTTAAGTAGTTTTGGGGGGTTTCTGTACTTTACGTTAACATTTATATTTTTGCCAACTTTTACTTTTACTATACTACATTCCTAAATAAAATATTATACTTTTTACTCCATACATTTTCCCTGACACCCAAAAGTGCTCATTACATTTTGACAGGTAAAATGTCCCAATTCACATACTTATCAAGAGAACATCCCTGGTCATCCCTACTGCATCTGATGTCACGACTTCCGCCGCAGTCGGCCCCTCTCCTTGTTCGGCCGGCGTTCGGCGGTATTTTCATTTATCCATTTGTTTTGTCTTGTTCCCTTCACACCTGGTTTTCATTACCTACATACACTACATGTGTTTATTCCTCTGTTCCCGCTCATGTCTTTGTGTGGAATCGTTGGTGTGTTACGTGTTTGTTCGCACTAGGCTAGCGTTCAGTATTTCTGTGTATTTTCACGAAGCTTGTTTGTATTGTTATACATTTTGTGTCTTGTGACTGTTTTGCGCGCTTTACACTTTGCCTTGTTGGTTGGAGGTTCTTGACGCAGCTGCGTCCGTCTGTATCTCTCTCCTGCCGTACTAAAGTGTGCACCTCTTCACAATTCTCTGCTCTCCTGCACCTGACTTCAGCAGAAGTACGCACACGCCTGACATCTGAAGGACTCACTAAGAACAAATGCTTTGTTTGTAAATAATGTTGGAGTGTGCCCCTGGCTATCCGTCAATAAAAAAAAACTAGAACATTGTGTCGTCTGGTTTGCATAATATAAGAAATTTGAAATGGTTTATATTTTTACTTTTACTTTTGATACTTAAGTACATTTTAGCAATTCCATTTACTTGTGATACTTAAGTACATTTAAAACCAAATACTTTTAGACTTTTATGCAAGTAGTATTTTACTGGGTGACCTCTCACTAAAGGCTTCAATCATACAAAAGTTATACTCAAATCCAAACTGGTTCTCTGGCAAATTAGTAGGAATGTCTCACCCTATGTTCAAGAATGGCCTTTTTCCTTTACTCAGACCTCTCACTTTGAGTTACTGGAAAAGGAAATCATCGCCCTATCATTTCTATTTTAAAACAAGCTATAGAAAGTTGGTTGCAATTTTATCATTTTTTAACTAGGCAAGTCAGTTAAGAACAAATAATTATTTATAATGACGGCCTACCCCAAATGACACTGGTTCAATTGTGCACCGCCCTATGGGCTCCAAATCATGGCCGGTTGTGACACAGCCTGGAAAGGAACCAGGGTCTGTAGTGATGACTCTAGTACTGAGATGCAGTGCCTTAGACCACTGCGCCACTCAGGAGACCCATAAAATACTGAACAAATAATATAACAAATGTTGTGGTTAAATTCAAATGCTCTTTCCACAACTAATTGCAGCATTACCGCAAAAATCGAAGAGGAAGGGGAAAAAAGTAAGGAACTTGACTGTCGGCCATTTTGAGCCTGCAATCGAACCCACAAATGCTGATGCTCCAGATACTAAGCTAGTCTAAAGAAGGACAATTGTATTGCTTCTGTAATAAGAACAACAGTTTTCAGCTGTGCTAGCAAAAGGGTTTTCTAATGATCAATTAGCCTTTTAAAATGATAAACTTGGATTAGTTTACACAGCGTGCCATTGGAACACAGGAGTGATGGTTGCTGATAATGGGCCTCTGTACGCCCATGTAGATATTCATTTTTTTTTTAATTGGCCATTTCCACCGAAAATAGTAATTTACAACATTAACATTGTCTACACTGTATTTCTGATCAATTTGATGTTATTTTAACGTACAAAAAAAATTGCTTTTCTTTCAAAAACAAGGACATTTCTAAATGACGCCAATCTTTTGAACGGTAGTGTAAATATAAGTGACCCGTTTCAGGAAACTAGCCGTAAGTCGGGGGTCACATGAGAGCCATTTGATGGTAATCTTTTTGTAATCAAAATGCGTTAAATTTTTGAGCAGAAATGCCTTCTGGAACATGTGAACTTTCATGTGCCTTAACCTCTTCAACCTATGGGGGCGCTATGTCATTATTGGATTAAAAAACGTGCCCGTTTTAAGCGCAATATTTTGTCACGAAAAGATGTTCGACTATGCATATAATTGGCAGCTTTGGAAGGAAAACACTCTGACGTTTCCAAAACTGCAAAGATATTATCTGTGAGTGCCCCAGAACTGATGCAACAGGCGAAACCAAGATGAAACTTCAAACAGGAAATGAGCAGGATTTTTGACGCTCTGTTTTTCGTTGCCTCCTTATATGGCTGTGAAAGCGCCACGAATTAGCCTGCCCTTTCTATCGTTTCTCCAAGTTGTCTGCAGCATTGTGACGTATTTGTAGGATTGATTCTAAACAACGTTTACCATGTTTCAGTCGATATTATGGAGTTAATGTGGAAGAAAGTTTGGCGTTTGGATGAATGAATTTTCGTTTTTTTTTGGTAGCCAAACATGACGCAGAAAACGGACTGATTTCTCCTGCACAAATAATCTTTCAGGAAAACTGAACATTTGCTATCTAACTGAGAGTCTCCTCATTGAAAACATCCGAAGTTCTTCAAAGGTAAATGATTTATTGAATGTTTTTGCTGGTTTTTGCGAAAATGTTGCCTGCTAATGCTAACGCTAAATGCTAATGCTAAATGCTAACGCTAAATGCTAAATGCTAGTTTTCTATGGTTGAGAAGCATATTTTTGAAAATCTGAGATGACAGTGTTGTTAACAAAAGGCTAAGCTTGAGAGCTAGCATATTGATTTCATTTCATTTGCGATTTTCATGAATAGTTAACGTTGTGTTATGGTAATGGGCTTGAGGCTGTAGTCATGATCCCGGATCCGGGTTGGCTCGACGCAAGAAGTTAATATCAAACTTGCATGCCATCTGTAAATATGAATACATTGTTAAATAATGATCCCTGTTGATTAATCCACAGAAAAAGTGAGCAACCTTCCCGCTAGCCGTGATTGGCTGAGATAATGCGTGGGCTGGACATAAAGAGAGTTGAATTCGGATTGGTCTGCCATATAGCACGCTTCTGTCTATTTAAGCTGGTTAGTGTGTGTAGGTAATCCTGTCTAACGCAGCTTTAAAAAATATATATTGCTTAGTAGAACAGCATAAGTGTTGCTCTCCATATTCTGGAGAAACGAGTTTTGAAATCAGTGGAATTAGTGTATGATAGCTAAGGAGACGGAGGAAAAAACCTGTCTCCAGATTACATCTTCAAACTAAGGGCAACCATGGTATCAGTGACAGGGAGAAGTGTCCATGATGTATACGGGTAAGATATGGGTAAGATAGTCTAGACGCCACTATGCAAGTAGCCATTTCAATACAATGTCACTGCGACAACTGTTGATAGACGTAGCTGGTAAATTCGCTTTGGCAATCTACTCCAATTTCAGACCACAGGTAAGATAGTATAGCTAGCTACATTTTCAGATGTTACAGTTTTCTAATTTTGACAAAATATTTTAATTTCAAGTTAAAGTGTACTGTTAGCTAGCTAGCTAACATTAGCTGGCTGGATCGCTAGCTAACATTACGTGTATTATTTGTATCTCGGAGCCATTTTCTTTGCTTGTTATAGCCTAATGTTAGCTAGCTAACATTGAACCTGGTTGGTTAGCTACCTGCATATTCACGCAGGGTAGTAACGTCATGAGTTGTGATTATGGTAAAAAAATGTAATCCTTCTCACCCCCCCCTTAAAAGATTTAGATGCACTATTGTAAAGTGGCTGTTCCACTGGATGTCATAAGGTGAATGCACCAATTTGTAAGTCGCTCTGGATAAGAGCGTCTGCTAAATGACTTAAATGTAAATGTAAATGTCTCAACAAAAGACTCTACTATGCAAGTGCCCATTTTAATAGAATGTCACTGCGACAACTGTTAGCCAGGTAGCTAAGATGCTTGACTGCTGTTGTCAGGACAGAACCCTCGGATCAACCCTTAAAGAGATTGGTGTAGCTAAAGTTTAAGAAGATGTGAACAATGCTGAATGGGTGTAGACAAAGAAGAGCTCTCCAGTAGATACCAAAACATTTAAAGGCCATTTTCTCAAAAGTGAGGTTACAAGTTTATCAACTTTTAAAGCAGAATTACTTTCCCATTGTTCCTCAAATGCAGTGTATGATATACAATTTTGTAGCTCTGTGTCTCAGCTTTATCCAATGTAAAAAACACAATTTCAAATGTTGCTACATAAGACCGAATCAAGGTGGTCGGTGACATATTTGCAAAAAACATATATGGGGGATTGGAAGTGATGCAGACATTTGCATTGATGGAAGCTACAATCTATCTGCAATATTAAAGCTAATCTACTCCCTAAAAAAGAAGAGATGCTCATAAACACATGGCCACCGGGGTCACAGTGGAAAAGCAACATGACTGTAGTCCAGTACTTACTGTGCATAGAGCCCTGTGGAAGAGCTGAGGCTTTAGGTGGGCTGATTCTGCTCTTGGGTTGGGCCACCATGTCCATAGTTTGTGCCTGGCTTTGGGACTGGCTCTGAGTCTGAGACTGCATCTGGGACTGCTGTTTGTCCGCCTGTTGCAGTGCAGGTGGGGCGGCTGCAGCCAGGCCCCTCTGCTTGGTCAGGGTCCCGTCGCTGCCGGCCCTCATCAGCTTCTCCCCTACACTCACCACCCGGGCTCGAGCCCCACCAGGAGCCTCCTTACGGGAGGACGACACCTTGGAGCCCGCCCCGGCGGAGGATGGTCGAGCCAGCCGTGAAGCTTTAGACATCCTGCTGGAAGTCAGTGGAAGGCTGGGTGTCTGGGACTCTCAGTCTATCTGTCTCTCTTAGATTCTGTTCGTTGCAGGTCCGTGGTAAACAGTAGAGTACTCCAGCTTCTCGGTGTGTGTGTGTGTCTCCCACTGGGCTCTGCGAGTCCTGACTGGAGCAGGTAGGCTGGGTTGGGCAGCCAGAGGAAGGAGGGTACATTTGGGAAGGCAGAAGGGGAGAAGGAGGAGAGAGAGAGAGGGGGGCGGGAAAAGTTAACAGCTCCCTGGAAGGTGTACTCTTCTGCTGACAGGGCCTCCTGGGCTTATCCTCCAAAGCAAACAGAGCTGTGTGTGTGTGTGTGTGTGTGCGTGTCTGTTTGTGTGTGTGTGTGCTCAAACCTGTGGCTCGGCAGAAGGTGCTGGGCCAAATGCATATATAAACAGCCAGGTCCTTAATGTCAGCGCATTCCAGCTCTATAACCCACTGTTTCCCTCTCTATCCCCCGCTCTCACACTCTTCTCATCCCCTCCTCCTTTTCTTTAATCTGCTGTAGTCCCTCTCTCATTGACTCTGTCATATACAGACAGTCCCATACTCCCTCTCTCATTGACTCTGTCATATACAGACAGTACCGTACTCCCTCTCTGTCATATACAGACAGTCCTGTACTCCCTCTCTCATATGAAAACAATTCCGTACTCCCGTTTTCTCTGCTCTTCTCTTGCTTTTCGGTTTCCTCTTCTTTGCTCTTCCACTGCTTTGCTGATGCTCAGTGTGAAACTGTTGCAGTGCTCTGGTGAGCACAGACAAAACACGAGAGAGAGGTAGAGAGAGAGAGAGAGCGCGAGTGAGTGAGTGAGTGAGTTAGAGAGAAAAAAAGAGCATGAGAGAGAGAGCGGGAGAGAGAGAGAGCGGATGATTTGTGATCCCTCCTCCTCAGGTGCAGCTGCTGAAGCCGTTCCAGATGTGTCAGTTGCTTCATGTCACCGCTCAGCTGCCCAACACACACACAGCCACTCGCATTCCTGCTCACCTCTCCATCGCCGGATTCACCTCAAACTCCAAATCCTCTCTCTCCCTCTATCATTCTTCCTCTCTCTCTCTCCTTCCCTTATTCACACTGTCTCCTCATGCGTGTGAAAAGATGTTGTCCTGATACTGGAAGCAGCCGGAAGTAACAAACATACACATTCTCACACACACACACACACACACACACACACACACACACACACACACACACACACACACACACACACACACACACACACACACACACACACACACACACACACACACACACACACACACACACACACACACACACACACACACACACACCCCTTCACCGGAAGAATATACAGAGAATTAAAGAGCACAGAGGAAAGAAGGATTACTGTAGAACGCAGCATGCTTCTCTGCACAGTGAGTGTGTGTTTGTATGTGGCCCTGATTGGCTGCCACACTGAGCATTAGATGAAAGAAAGAGAAAGAGAGAGAGAGATAAAGAGAGAGAGAGATAAAGAGAGAGAGAGAGCAAAAGAGCGAAAACAGTGCAGCTTCTAGGTGAGAGAAAAATGGAAAAAGACGAAAGTTCATTTGAGGATCAGAGAGCTACAGAGGGGCATTCTCCTCCCTCTTTCCTCTCCTCCCTCTCTCCTCTGAGCCTAAACAGAATGTTCTGTACATTGGTACACACAGCTCATCCTCACACTCAGCACATCCTCCTCTCCTGAGGTAAGATAGGCTGCGTCCGAAATGACACCCTATTCCCTATATAGTGTACTTCTTTTGAGCAAGGTCCATAAAGCTCTGGTCAAAATTAGTGCACTATATGCACTCTTAGAAAAAAAGAGTTACAAAACGGTTATTTGGCTGTCCCCATGGAGAACCCTTTTTGGTTCCAGGTAAAACCTGGATTCAAAGGGTTCTCCTATGGGAACAGCCGATGAACCCTTTAAGGTTCTAGATAGCACCTTTTTTTCTAAGAATGCAGGGAATAGCGTGCGATTTGGGACAGAACCATAACAATAATCTCAGACTTCAATATGGGTATGAAACAAAGATGCTGACAGACCCAAGGTCAGGTTGTCCTCATTCCAAAGACATTATCTCCAAAAGAAGGAACAAAATAACTGATCTGGAGTAGTGAAACAAAGACTAAGTTAACTATGGACGTGGCAAATGACAGACAGCAACAGAATTCCTGAGGGAGATTTTTGTAATTTAAGGCGTTAACAGTGAGGCTGATCATTCTCAGGCAGTTTTACACACATACGGTGTGACTCACATATGACTACGAACCGAGGTCATGCCACAATACGTGTATTAGCTGGTGACATACAACACTGTTTACAGGCTACAGAGTCTACCCACCATAGAAGTATTATGGTACATGTGCTCAGTTTCATTATGTGGCGTGTTAGCTATGTACAGTATGCACTTTGTTCAGTGTGCTGAGAGATTTAACACCACACAGAGGATTATGGTTAGCGCAGGATCAACAAACTATGAGAAAAGTCAAGAGCAGCAAACCAAGCCAATGGACAGGAGAGGGGGGGACCACTACACTGTTTATTATTATTTATTTTTTACTTAACCAATTGCTTAATCAGTGTTATTCTGTGAGTTGGGTGGAATTCAGAAGGACGAAAAATGCTGCTAATGTGTGAAGGTTTGTTCACTCAGACTTTGCACATAGTGAGCTGAATGCATAAAAACATGGTTTTGCCTCCAGCATTTTAAGCCTATCCCAAACCTTAACCCTTTCATTAAACATTTGGAGTTAATGCCTAACCTTAAGAATTTGGAGTTAATGCCTAACCTTAACCTTTATCACTTCAAGACTTGAATCGAATGACAAATTAATGTTTGCCTTTGGAGCTCCCGAGTGGTGCAGCGGTCTAAGGCACTGCATCTCAGTGCAAGAGGCATCACTACAGTCCCTGGTTTGAATCCAGGCTGTATCACATCCGGCTGTGATTGGAGTCCCATAGGGCAGCGTGCAATTGGCCCAGCGTTGTCTGGGTTTGGCCGGGGTAGGCTGTGATTGTAAATAAGAATTTGTTCTTAACTGACTCGCCTAGTTAAATAAAGGTTAAATAAATGAAAAAGCCAACACTGTACAGTATGTTGGTTCAGCTATCTACAAGCTCCCACAGTCTGACGTCAGAATTAGTTCATCCATGTTTCTCAAACGTCAAATTTCTAAAGTTGTTCCAAACGTCAAGTGTGTGGTAAAATGGTGGGTGTTGGGTTGTAGGGCACACAGAGACAGGGAGGTTCTAGTCAGAAAACACAACTTTAGTAGGCAACAAAAAAGAAACGTAACAACAAATTATCTTAGTGTTGGCTCGGTCCTTCTTCTCATATTCGGCTCCATGCCGCCGTGCGCTTTGTTCCCCTCTCTCAGCTCACTCCTTGCCTCGCCGTGTGCCACGGTGCTCCATTTATGTGGCCTGCAAGGCTGGTTGGCACTCTCCCCTAATTACCCCTAATTGATGCCATCAACAGCCTGGTGCCCAGCAGAGGGAGCCAACTTCGCGGCACGTACCGCCCCTCTATCGCCAACCCCCGGGGTAGACCTCCCGGGATACCACAAGTGTTTCAGGTTTAAGTTTAACTCCAAATTCTTAAGGTTAGGTATTAACTCCGAATGGATAAGGTAAGGATAGGCTTAAAATGCTATATTCGAACATGCAACCTTTGGAATCAGAGGCAGATGCCTAAACCGTCTGCCATCCCCATCCACTATGCCCTAGCAAAACCAAAACCTACAGTACTTGAAGGTAACAGTGCTCACTTTTGCCCCCTCTAGTGGCAGGTTTCCACGTCATCTCCCGACGTCCTCAGACATGGATGGACGTCGAATACTGACTTGTATCGCAGGTGACCTGGTTGCAGCTATATGTTGAGCAAACTCACAATCCTATTGCAGCTGATTTCCATGGGGTGGGAAAACCTGATGGTTGGTTTACTGGTAAAAACGAAGACTGTGTGGAACATAATGGAAATCAATCAATAATATGCTAGTATAATGCAATACTGTTACAGACATTTTTATAAAAAATATTGGAGGAGATGCGCACATACACACGCACACACTCACACATTCACACGCACGCACGCATACACACACGCACACACACATACACACACGCACAGAAGCGGCATAGTATTCGGTCGCCATGCGATTTGTAATAATAACTCCCCCATTCCAACCGCCACCCCAGCCCTCCATTACAAGACTTCTAGCCATCTGGACCTGACAGACCAATCAACTTAGAGATATGAAATAATCATATCAACACATATGAGTGGAATGGGTTTAGAATGGAAGGAAAGCAGATTGACCTATATAATGTTCAGGTCCCTAAAGCTCATGGCTAAGAACCTCTAGGATTCCCTTTGTGAGCCTTGGTGTGTGTTTCCCAAATAGCACACTATTCCCTAATGAGTGTACTATTTTTGACCAGGGGCCATAGGGAAACCTATAGGGCTATTGTTGAAAAGCAATGCACTACATAGGGAATAGGGTGCTGTTTGGGATGGAAACCCTGTTCCAAAGCAGTTCACTAAATAGGGACTAGGGTGCTGTTTGGGATTCAAGCCTAACCTTCCATATGCGAATGTGAGGAGAAAAACTGACATTTTACTTTGAATAAAGGGGAGTAATGGCAGAAACGTCAGATTGTATTGTAGAATTCAAGTGTTATGAAGGAAATGATGTATACAAAAGCAGTATCATGCCTTTGGCTAAGACGTAGTACACAAACTCTGACTCACACTCTGATACACACACCATACTGTAAATATAGGAACAAGCATAAACACGGATTCACTTATATGAGCTGCAGTGAACCAATGCCCAAAGCAGTTATAGTCAGAAGGTATCCACACCTATTTACTTTTTACATTTTGGTGTGTTACAGCCTGAATTTAAAATTGATTCAATGAAGATTTTAAGACCTTACAGATAATTATATTTGTGAGGCAGATGCAACTTTATTATGTGAGTTGTTTAAGCACATTTTTACTCCTGTACTTATTTAGGCTTGCCATGTATGTGTGATCAACTGTGGGAGTCGTTTCTTGACAGGAACAGGAAGGAAGGCCTACAGGGTTGGAGCAAGGGATATAGGGGATAGAAAATAGAGAACGAGGGGGGTTGGGGGCTACAGAGGTACGCAACGGTCCAAGTCACTCATGTGAGGAGGGAGTATGAGGTTACTCAGAGGTTTTAGTAAGAGAGGAGGTGGGGTTGTTAAGGCGGGTCTGAGTGCTTCTGTGGTATTTGTGTAATTAAGTAGTAATTCCCTCGCTAGAGTGTTATTAGGAGCAGGACAGGGGCACCTGAATGATAACTGTCTCTATATAGGATGGGCTCAATGCCAGACTGGGCTCTTTTACTGTTATACTCAGAGATGTTCTAAGTGGAATCCAGTTCTTTGAGGAAGTATTGATACAAAGGCCTACGATTGTATTATTGTGAAGTTCAGAAATATGTGAAAAACCTGGATGTTGAACCATTTAAATATCACTAAGCTATACAGCATACCACAACAAAAATCAGACTACACAACCCTCCCATCACACACATCTTGAAGTTGTCTTTAAGCCAGGTGAAATGAACTCATCAAGCAAGTCATTTATTAACTTGGTCTAAGTGGTCAGTGAAGATTACGGCTACTTTGTGAGGCATTTCCAGTCAGATCCGAGGGATTTCCAAAATACACAAAGGTGTACTTAAACCAAACCTTTACATTGCACTTTTAAAATATAATTCCTGACCATTTCCCAAGAGAAGCATAACAGGATGAACCAGAGAAAGACTGGAGGGGGGGGGGGCAGGGGTTTGTGTGTGTGTGTGTGTGTGTGTGTGTGTGTGTGTGTGTGTGTGTGTGTGTGTGTGTGTGTGTGTGTGTGTGTGCATGCATGCATAAGTGTGTGTGTAAGTGTGTGTGTGGGTAAGTGTGTGTGTAAGTGTGTGTGTAAATGTGTGTGTGTAAGGGGCAGAGAGATAAAGCTAGGCAGGCAGGGTCTTGTGTGTATTCACTTGCCTGACGACTCAAACTGAATTCTTCAGCTGCTCCATGTTTACATTTACATTTACATTTAAGTCATTTAGCAGACGCTCTTATCCAGAGCGACTTACAAATTGGTGCGTTCACCTTAAGACATCCAGTGGAACAGCCACTTTACAATAGTGCATCTAAATCTTTTAAGGGGGGGGTGAGAAGGATTACTTTATCCTATCCTAGGTATTCCTGAAAGAGGTGGGGTTTCAGGTGTCTCCGGAAGGTGGTGATTGACTCCGCTGTCCTGGCGTCGTGAGGGAGTTTGTTCCACCATTGGGGGGCCAGAGCAGCGAACAGTTTTGACTGGGCTGCGCGGGAACTGTACTTCCTCAGTGGTAGGGAGGCGAGCAGGCCAGAGGTGGATGAACGCAGTGCCCTTGTTTGGGTGTAGGGCCTGATCAGAGCCTGGAGGTACTGAGGTGCCGTTCCCCTCACAGCTCCGTAAGCAAGCACCATGGTCTTGTAGCGGATGCGAGCTTCAACTGGAAGCCAGTGGAGAGAGCGGAGGAGCGGGGTGACGTGAGAGAACTTGGGAAGGTTGAACACCAGACGGGCTGCGGCGTTCTGGATGAGTTGTAGGGGTTTAATGGCACAGGCAGGGAGCCCAGCCAACAGCGAGTTGCAGTAATCCAGACAGGAGATGACAAGTGCCTGGATTAGGACCTGCGCTGCTTCCTGTGTGAGGCAGGGTCGTACTCTGCGGATGTTGTAGAGCATGAACCTACAAGAACGGGCCACCGCCTTGATGTTAGTTGAGAACGACAGGGTGTTGTCCAGGATCACGCCAAGGTTCTTAGCGCTCTGGGAGGAGGACACAATGGAGTTGTCAACCGTGATGGCGAGATCATGGAACGGGCAGTCCTTCCCCGGGAGGAAGAGCAGCTCCGTCTTGCCGAGGTTCAGCTTGAGGTGGTGATCCGTCATCCACACTGATATGTCTGCCAGACATGCAGAGATGCGATTCGCCACCTGGTCATCAGAAGGGGGAAAGGAGAAGATTAATTGTGTGTCGTCTGCATAGCAATGATAGGAGAGACCATGTGAGGTTATGACAGAGCCAAGTGACTTGGTGTATAGCGAGAATAGGAGAGGGCCTAGAACAGAGCCCTGGGGGACGCCAGTGGTGAGAGCGCGTGGTGAGGAGACAGATTCTCGCCACGCCACCTGGTAGGAGCGACCTGTCAGGTAGGACGCAATCCAAGCGTGGGCCGCGCCGGAGATGCCCAACTCGGAGAGGGTGGAGAGGAGGATCTGATGGTTCACAGTATCGAAGGCAGCCGATAGGTCTAGAAGGATGAGAGCAGAGGAGAGAGAGTTCGCACTGCTAAAGCTGAGGGCCTCCGTGATACAGAGAAGAGCAGTCTCAGTTGAATGACTAGTCTTGAAACCTGACTGATTTGGATCAAGAAGGTCATTCTGAGAAAGATAGCGGGAGAGCTGGCCAAGGACGGCACGTTCAAGAGTTTTGGAGAGAAAAGAAAGAAGGGATACTGGTCTGTAGTTGTTGACATCGGAGGGATCGAGTGTAGGTTTTTTCAGAAGGGGTGCAACTCTCGCTCTCTTGAAGACAGAAGGGACGTAGCCAGCGGTCAGGGATGAGTTGATGAGCGAGGTGAGGTAAGGGAGAAGGTCTCCGGAAATGGTCTGGAGAAGAGAGGAGGGGATAGGGTCAAGCGGGCAGGTTGTTGGGCGGCCGGCCGTCACAAGACGCGAGATTTCATCTGGAGAGAGAGGGGAGAAAGAGGTCAGAGCACAGGGTAGGGCAGTGTGAGCAGAACCAGCGGTGTCGTTTGACTTAGCAAACGAGGATCGGATGTCGTCGACCTTCTTTTCAAAATGGTTGACGAAGTCATCTGCAGAGAGGGAGGAGGGGGAGGGGGAGGAGGATTCAGGAGGGAGGAGAAGGTGGCAAAGAGCTTCCTAGGGTTAGAGGCAGATGCTTGGACTTTAGAGTGGTAGAAAGTGGCTTTAGCAGCAGAGACAGAAGAGGAAAATGTAGAGAGGAGGGAGTGAAAGGATGCCAGGTCCGCAGGAGGCGAGTTTTCCTCCATTTCCGCTCGGCTGCCCAGAGCCCTGTTCTGTGAGCTCGCAATGAGTCGTCGAGCCACGGAGCAGGAGGGGAGGACCGAGCCGGCCTGGAGGATAGGGGACATAGAGAATCAAGGGATGCAGAAAGGGAGGAGAGGAGGGTTGAGGAGGCAGAATCAGGAGATAGGTTGGAGAAGGTTTGAGCAGAGGGAAGAGATGATAGGATGGAAGAGGAGAGAGTAGCGGGGGAGAGAGAGCGAAGATTGGGACGGCACGATACCATCCGAGTAGGGGCAGTGTGGGAAGTGTTGGATGAGAGCAAGAGGGAAAAGGATACAAGGTAGTGGTCGGAGACTTGGAGGGGAGTTGCAGTGAGGTTAGTGGAAGAACAGCATCTAGTAAAGATGAGGTCGAGCGTATTGCCTGCCTTGTGAGTAGAGGGGGAAGGTGAGAGGGTGAGGTCAAAAGAGGAGAGGAGTGGAAAGAAGGAGGCAGAGAGGAATGAGTCAAAGGTAGACATGGGAAGGTTAAAGTCGCCCAGAACTGTGAGAGGTGAGCCATCCTCAGGAAAGGAGCTTATCAAGGCATCAAGCTCATTGATGAACTCTCCGAGGGAACCTGGAGGGCGATAAATGATAAGGATGTTAAGCTTGAAAGGGCTGGTAACTGTGACAGCATGGAATTCAAAGGAGGCGATAGACAGATGGGTAAGGGGAGAAAGAGAGAATGACCACTTGGGAGAGATGAGGATCCCGGTGCCACCACCCCGCTGACCAGAAGCTCTCGGGGTGTGCGAGAACACGTGGGCGGACGAAGAGAGAGCAGTAGGAGTAGCAGTGTTATCTGTGGTGATCCATGTTTCCGTCAGTGCCAAGAAGTCGAGGGACTGGAGGGAGGCATAGGCTGAGATGAACTCTGCCTTGTTGGCCGCAGATCGGCAGTTCCAGAGGCTACCGGAGACCTGGAACTCCACGTGGGTCGTGCGCGCTGGGACCACCAGATTAGAGTGGCCGCGGCCACGCGGTGTGGAGCGTTTGTATGGTCTGTGCAGAGAGGAGAGAACAGGGATAGACAGACACATAGTTGACAGGCATGTTCTCTACAAACCTCCGTCTGAGACTGCCCTCATTGAAGTGGTTTGTGGTGATGTCAAAATGAGGGGTGTTATACATAACAAAGTCATCAGTGATTGGATCATCTCTAACCAATCAGAGTATCAAAGCCAATGACGAATTTTCAAAACGCAGCATTGCCCGCGTGGCTCTGTCCCAACCCATCGGATTCTGGGAACAATCAGAACGGTTAGAATGTGTTTGTGTAGTGAACGAATGTCCGTGGGCGTGGCGTAGCGTTTGGCAGGAGCAAGGAGTTTGGGTAGCCCTAGAGGGTACTTTCTCACACATTCAAGCCCAGACTGACAAAACTTTGAGTCATGATGGATGACAACACAGTTCCTTCAGGCAGAAAGAAGACATACGCAGACAAACAAACATGTTTCCTAGGTTTTGACTGGATTATAAAGATTTCTGTCATTTAGAATAGATTAGGTTTTTTCAGTTGCTCAGCTTTCTACAGTTGAAGTCGAAAGTTTACATACACCTTAGCCAAATACATTTAAACTCAGATTAGATCACCACTTTATTTTAAGAATGTGAAATGTCAGAATAATAGTAGAGATAACTATTTATTTCAGCTTTTATTTATTTCATCACATTCCCAGTAGGTCAGAAGTTTACATACACTCAATTAGAATTTGGTAGCATTGCCTTTAAATTGTTTAACTTGGGACAAAAGTTACAGGTAGCCTTCCACTAGCTTCCCACAATAAATTGGGTGAATTCTGGCCCATTCCTCCTGACAGAGCTGGAAAAGCACACGCTTTTTCAGTTCTGCCCACAAATTTTCTATAGGATTGATGTATGGGCTTTGTGATGGCCACTCAAATACATTGACTTTGTTGTCCTTAAGCCATTTAGCCACAACTTTGGAAGTATGCTTGGGGTCATTGTCCATTTGGAAGATGCATTTGCGACCAAGCTTAAACTTCCTTGAGATGTTGCTTCATAATTTTCTAACCTCATGATGCCAGCTATTTTGTAAAGGGCACTAGTCCCACCTGCAGCAAAGCACCCACACAACATGATTCTGCCACCCCCGTGCTTAATGGTTGGGATGGTGCTCTTCGGCTTGCAAGCCTCCCCTACAAAACAAAGGAAATAAAGGTCAGAACGTGACAGTACCTCCCCCCCCCAAAGGTGCGGACTCTGGCCGCAAAACCTTAACCTATAGGGGAGGGTCTGGGTGGGCATCTGTCCGCGGTGGCGGCTCTGGCGCGGGACGCAGACCCCACTTAACCATTGTCTTAGTCCGCCTCATTGTCCGCCTCCGTGGCTCTCTAACCATGCCAACCCCTCTCAATGACCCCACTGGACAGAGGGGCAGCTCGGGACAGAGGGGCAGCTCGGGACAGAGGGGCAGCTGCTCGGGACAGAGGGGCAGCTGCTCGGGACAGAGGGGCAGCTGCTCGGGACAGAGGGGCAGCGGCTCGGGATAGAGGGGCTCTGGCGGCTTGGGACAGAGGGGCTCTGGCGGCTCGGGACAGAGGGGCTCTGGCGGCTCGGGACATAGGGGCTCTGGTGCCTCTGGGCTGAGGGGCACTGGCGCCTCTGGGCTGAGGGGCACTGGCGACCCCTGGCTGACTGGCGGCACTGGCGGCCCCTGGCTGACTGGCGGTACTGGCGGCACTGGGCAGACGGGTGGCTCAGGCGGCGCTGGGCAGACGGGGGGCTCAGGCGGCGCTGGGCAGATGGGTGGCTCAGGCGGCGCTGGGCAGACGGGTGGCTCAGGCGGCGCTGGGCAGACGGGTGGCTCAGGCGGCGCTGGGCAGACGGGTGGCTCAGATGGCGCTGGGCAGACGGGAAGCTCCGGCAACGCTGGAGAGGAAGGCTCTGGCAGCGCTGGACTGAGTAGCTCTGGTGCCTCTGTAATGAGGGGCGGGAGCTCTGGTAGCGCCGAACAGGCGGGAGACTCCGGCTGCGCTGGAGAGGAGGAAGGCTCTGGCAGCGCTGGAGAGGCGAGAGACTCCGACAGCGCTGGAGAGGCGGGAGACTCCAACAGCGCTGGAGAGGCGGAAGGCTCTGGCAGCGCTGGAGAGGCGGGAGACTCCGACAGCGCTGGAGAGGAGGAAGGCTCTGGCAGCACTGAAGAGGCGGGAGACTCCGACAGCGCTGGAGAGGTGGGAGACTCCGACAGCGCTGGAGAGGCGGAAGGCTCCGGCAGCGCTGGACAGGCGGGAGCCCCTGTAAGGATGAGCCGGAGAGACAGCCTGGTGCGGGGGGCTGCGACCGGAGGGCTGGTGCGTGGAGGTGGTGACGGATAGACCGGACCGTGCAGGTGCACTGGAGCTCTTGAGCACGGAGCCTGCCCAACCCTACCTGGTTGCATGCTCCCGGTCGCCCTGCCAGTGCAGCGAGGTGGAATAGCCCGCAATGAGGGTATTTCGAGGGTATTGCGCATGCGCGTAGCGCAATCATTATGCTGGTAGAATTTAGGTAGGCTTGTTCTCAAATTGGCTTTGTTAAAATGTGAAAACCCAGGTGCCAAATGTGAAAACCCAGGTGCCAAATGTTATTTAGAATATTTTACTTTGAAATTCATAATTAACCATATTTCCATCCAAACTTTTTTATGCGAATAAGGTACATGTCAGATAAGAAATGTCATGACAAACCTGATGGAGACAGAATATTTGTCAGAAAACTTTCCAAATGTTGACCAAACAAAATATGCTAGAAAAGGTGAGATATTTTTATTTCGGTAAAATGTATTAAATCAAATCAAATTTGATTAATTGGTCACATACACATATTTAGCAGATGTTATTGAGGGTGTAGCAAAATGCTTGTGTTCCAGTAGTATCTAACAGTGCAGTAGTATCTAAAACAATTCACAACAATACACACAAATCTAAAAAACAAAAGAATGGGATTAAGAAATATAGAAATATTAGATTGAGCAATGTCGGAAAGGCATAGACTAAAACACAGTAGCATAGAACACAGTATATACATATTAGATGAGTAAATCAGTATGTAAACATAATTTAAACATGACTAAAGTGACTAGTGTTCCATTATTAAAGTGGCCAGTGAACCCAAGTCCATGTATATAGGGCATCAGCCTCTATGGTACTGGGTTGCATAACCGGGTGGCTAGTTAACAGTCTGATGGCCTTGAGATACGTTTTTCAGTCTCTCGGTCCCAGCTCCGATGCACCTGTACTGACCTCGCCTTCTGGATGATAGCAGGGTGAACAGGCCATGGCTCGTGTGGTTGATGTCCTTGATTATCTTTTTGGCCTTGCTGTGACATAATGTAGATGTCCTGGAGGGCAGGTAGTTTGCCCCCTGTGATGCGTTGGGCAGACCGCACCACCCTCTGGAGAGCCCTGCGGTAGCGGCCAGTGCAGTTGCAATACAAGACAGTAATACAGCCCGACATGATAGTAATCAAGCACACTACCGTTGTGTCGTCTGCAAACTTGATGATTGAGTTGGAGGCGTGCATGGCCACACAGTCATGGGTGAACACAGAGTGTTGAGGATCAGCGAAGTGGAGGTGTTGTTTCCTATTTTCACCACCTGGGGGTGGCCCGTCAGGAAGTCCTGGACCGGGCAGGGTTCAGACCCAGGTCCCCGATCTTAATGATGAGCTTGGGGGAGTTCTATGGTGTTGAATGCTGAGCTATAGTCAATGAAGAGTATTCTTACATAGGTATTCCTCTTGTCCAGATGGGATAGGGCAGTGTGCAGTAAGATGGCGATTGCATCGTCTGTGGATTTATTGGGGCGGTAAGCAAATTGAAGAGGGTATAGGGTGTCAGGTAAGGTAGAGGTGATATGATTCTTAACTAGCTTCTCAAAGCACTTCATGATGACAGAAGTGAGTGCTACAGGGCGATAGTCATTTAGTTCAGTTACCTTTTCTTTTTTGGGTACAGGAACAATGGTGGACATCTTGAAACATGTGGGGACAGCAGACTGGGATAGGGAGAGATTGAATATGTCCGTAAACACTCCAGCCAGCTGTTCTGCGCATGCCCTGAAGACGTGGCTAGGGATGCCATCTGGGCTGGCAGCCTTGCGATGGTTAACACGCTTAAATGTCTTACTCACATCGGCCATGGAGAAGGAGAGCCCACTGTCCTTGGTAGTGGGCCGCGTCAGTGGCACTGTTTTATTCTCAAAGCTGGCGAAGAAGGTGTTTAGCTTGTCCGGAAACAAGACGTCGGTGTCCGCGACGTGGCTGGTTTTCCCTTTGTAATCAGTGATTGTCTGTAGACCCTGCCACATACGTCTTGTGTCTGAGCCATTGAATTGTGACTCCACTTTGTCTCTGCACTGACATTTTGCCTGTCTGATTACCTACAGTTTCTATTTGGCCATATTCCCAGGTACCTTGCCATGGTTAAATGCAGTGGTGCGTGCTTTCAGTTTTGCGCGAATGCTGCCATCTATCCACGGTTTCTGGTTTACAACACCACAGAGAGGGAAAAAGCTAAATTCGATTCCATCTACGAGGACACTGTGAGTGAGACCAGAGTTCCAAGGGGGTGCAGGACACATATGCAAGGAGACGTTCGAGGGCAGTACCAACAGCTGCACAGTGTGATCCCCGTCAACATTGTCACTCAGCTAAGAAACAGGTCCAATGACCATGAAAGGCTCATGTTCCGTGCCCTCCTTGACCCGCAAAAGTTCCCAATGTATAGGGAAATGCAAAACTTTCCAAACGCTGCGTACTCAAGTCTCGAGGAAAGCTATGCCCCTAAATTTGAGTTGCCGCGGCTTAAAACAGAACTCACCGTTACGGACTCAATGTCTGACTTCGAGGGTAAGAACACGGCTGATCTGCTCCACTTTCCCCAGCAGAATAGACTAATTGATAGTATGCACACATTTAGTCTAGTTTTGACCATTCCAGTGTCCACTGCATCAGTAGAAAGAACATTTTCTGCACTAAAAAGGATCAAGACATATTCCAGGAACACCACTGGACAGGCCCGACTGTCGGCCCTGGCTTTGATCTCAATTGAAAAATAACTTCTTGAAGATTGAAAATCAAAAGACAAGCTATATGAACCTGCCATTGCCCACTTCATAAAGCGGGACAGGAGAGTGGACTTTTAAATGATAATCATCATGGTGAGTGAACTTTTTGTTTTCATCTACAGCTTGCTTTTTGTTGTTATCTCGTTCATATCATTTGAATACAATGTGTAAAATATTATTTCAACTTTACATCACTGGTTGTGTGGTAAAAAATAAAGGTAATGACGTTGCAATTGGAAGTACTGCGTACATGACATTTTGTGTTGTGGTGCATTTATATTATTCTTGCATGCTGGAGAGAGAATACAGCGCGACTTTTTTCTCTCTGACAGCATACACTGTCCGTGGTCTTGAAACAATTTGAGTAGTTGTGTGGTTGAATTTATCCCGCCACTATTTGAGTGACTGTTTTGGCAAATGTTTCTTTGAAACGACGCAACCGTATTGTCTTCTAACGTGGTTCCTGCTATCGATACTTGCAACCGTTGTGTACTTGTGCTGCTTCTGTGAGCCACAGCCGTTGTGTACGTGTGCTGCTTCTGTGAGCCACAGCCAAGGCGTGGCTTAGGACCGTTTGACTCTGTCATCAAAGAATTGCTTCTCCTACATAGGTCTGCAAAAGTAAGGTCTCAAGTCATGATCTGTATACACAGGCATCCGAGTTCTTTATCTATATGTATGATGTCAGATCTTTTTCCGCAACTGAGGGCCTAGCTCCAATAGTCACGGTTCGTCACTGACAACAACTATGAGGTGTTATTTCTATATTATTTCTATGACAGTATGCTACTGTAATCTGATTTCAACTGCTGTAAAAAAAAATGAACACAATTGGGACTTAAATTGGATTAAAACGTATAACGTATAAGCAGGACAACCTGAAATGTCCTGTTATATTGCAGCTGCACCACCAGATCCGTGAGCATGAAAGAGACACGGCCACATGTGAAATATCATCACATGTGAAGTGTTCCAAAAACACATGGTTTCACATGTGCAAAACATGGAAATGTCACGTGAAATCATGTGAATTTCCACATGTGAAGTCATGTGTTGTTTCCAGAAGGGTAGCTATACTTTAAAGATTAGACTTATGAACACGTTTTGCCTAACTACTTCTCTCCGCTGCCTATTTAATGATGCGTTTGGTGGCTGAAAAAGTGGTCAAGATAGATTCCCCTCTAGATTTCACCACAAATAAGCCGTGTTGTTCTGGTATAATTTGGCGGAATAGGCCTGTGTACATTTACATGACTCTTTCATTTGTTAGCTAAAATGACTGACTGACTGTTTTTCGTGTTTTTCGTCACATTTCAGGTGGTGGGCCCGTATTCACAAAGCATCTCAGAGTAGAAGTACAGATTCAGGATCAGTTTGACCTTTTACATCAAAATGAACGATTACATTGACAAAGGGGAGCTGGTCCTAGATCGCTATTCTTACTCTGAATAAGCTTTGTGAATATGGGCCCGGGAAGAAAGCTGTTGCCTAATACCTTGCACAGCAGTCGTTTCACCACATGTCCCTGGATATATTACAGTCAATGCTTATGAACCAAATATTGTATGTGAATTTCTAAATATCAGTGACACGAACAAAAGGGTTGAATTGTTCAGCAACATGTGCAGTGAACGCTAACGTGGCTTTGGGGATGAAAGGTACATCAGGAATGTATTGCCATCTCCCAGTCAGGCCACTACATGCTGTGACATGGGCCTGGATGGTGACACACATCTTCTTCTGCCTGACTGAATACTGGGGTCTTTAGTGGTACCCGGAATCAATGGCCTTACCTGGGAGTACAGCAACAGTCTCCCAGTCTTTGTCTCACAGCCATTTTGTCAACATGTATTATATGTGACCACTCAAATCCATACAAAGTGCTACGGATGCAAGCACTGACCTATATTCACTTTGTCCCATCTCGTCTGGGAGTATACAAAACATTAAGAACACCTGCTCTTTCCATGACATACATTGACCAGGTGAATTCAAGTGAAAGCTATGATCCCTTATTGATGTCACTTGTGTAGATGAAGGGGAGGAGAAAGGTTAAAGAAGGATTTTCAAGCCTTGAGAAAATCTAGACGTGGATTGTGTATGTGTGCCATTCAGAGGGTGAATGGGAAAGACAAGAACTGATGACAAAAACTGATGTAGACCTTTGGAACATCTACATTTTTAAAAAGTCTTAGAAACCCATTTAATACAGCCTACACCCTCAAAATAAATCCATTCATTATTTTAGACAGGTCTAAAGAGACATACATGAACAAAATGTATATTTCAGAAAAACAGATAGTATACTCTGAGTCATGTTTGTCACGTGACTGGGGGGGGTTTCTAGTTATTGTGTTTCTATGTTGGTGTGTTTGTATAGTTCCCAATTGGAGGCAGTTGATGATCGTTGCCTCTAATTGGGGATCATACTTAGGCTGTCATTTTTCCCACCTGCGAGGTGGGATATTGTTTTGTTTAGTGCCTATGTACTGCACGTTCGTTAATTCTTTGTTGTTTTGAAGTTTCACTGTAATAAATATGTGGAACTCTATTCATGCTGCGCTTTGGTCCACTCATTCTTATGACGAACGTGACAGAATATCCCACCACGACAGGACCAAGCAGTGTGCCATGGAGGAAAAGGAGAGCTGGACATGGGAGGAAATAATGGGTGGATGCGAGACCCTTCCTTAGCGGAAGTCGCCAAGGGGGGTGGCACAAGAGGTGGTGGGTCGAGCCGAGGAGAGAGCCAGAGACGGTCTGGGAGTCGATGGAGTCGATGGAGCAGTGTGGGGAGGGAGATCAGAGAGAGATGTTGGTTAGGTGTTTTCTGCAGCGCATTCGCCCTGAAGAGCGCCTTCTCAACCCAGTATGTCCTGTGCCGGCTCTCCGCACTCGCCCTGAAGAGCGTGTCATCAGTCCGGTGAAACCTGTGCCGGCTCCCCACACTTGCCGTGAAGAGCATCTCCACCGGCGCCGACAGAGATGGCCGCCTCGCTTCGCGTTCCTAGGAAACTATGAAGTTTTTTGTTTTTTTTACGTGTTATTTCTTACATTAGTACCTCAGGTCATCTTAGGTTTCATTACATACAGTCGAGAAGAACTACTGAATATAAGATCAGCGTCAACTCACCATCAGTACGACCAAGAATATGATTTTCGCAATGCGGATCCTGTGTTCTGCCTTTCAACCAGGACAACGGAATGGATCCCATGCGGCGACCCAAAAAACCGACTCCGTAAAAGAGGGAAACGAGGCGGTCTTCTGGTCAGACTCCGGAGACGGGCACATCGTGCACCACTCCCTAGCATTCTTCTCGCCAATGTCCAGTCTCTTGACAACAAGGTTGATGAAATCCGAGCAAGGGTAGCATTCCAGAGGGACATCAGAGACTGTAACGTTCTTTGCTTCACGGAAACATGGCTCACTGGAGAGACGCTATCAGAGGCGGTGCAGCCAGCGGGTTTCTCCACGCCGACAGAAACAAACATCTTTCTGGTAAGAAGAGGGGCGGGGGCGTATACCTTATGGCTAACGAGACGTGGTGTGATCAAAGAAACTCAAATCCTTCTGTTCACCTGATTTAGAATTCCTCACAATCAAATGTCGACGGCATTATCTACCAAGAGAATTCTCCTCGATTATAATCACAGCCGTATATATTCCCCCCCAAGCAGACACATCGATGGCTCTGAACGAACTTTATTTGACTCTTTGCAAACTGGAATCCATACATCCTGAGGCTACATTCATTGTAGCTGGGGATTTTAACAAGGCTAATCTGAAAACAAGACTCCCTAAATTGTATCAGCATATCGATTGCACAACCAGGGCCGGAAAAACCTTGGATCATTGTTACTCTAACTTCTGCGACGCATATAAGGCCCTGCCCCCCCCTCCTTTCGGAAAAGCTGACCACGACTCCATTTTGTTGATCCCTGCCTACAGATAGAAACTAAAACGGGAGGCTCCCATGCTGAGGTCTGTCCAACGCTGGTCCGACCAAGCTGATTCCACACTCCAAGACTACTTCCATCACGTGGACTGGGATATGTTTCGTATTGCGTCAGATAACAACATTGACGAATACGCTGATTCGGTGTGCGAGTTCATTAGAACGTGCGTTGAAGATGTCGTTCCCATAGCAACGATTAAAACATTCCCTAACCAGAAACCGTGGATTGATGGCAGCATTCGCATGAAACTGAAAGCGCGAACCACTGCTTTTAATCAGGGCAAGGTGACTGGTAACATGACCGAATACAAACAGTGCAGCTATTCCCTCCGCAAGGCTATCAAACAAGCTAAGCGTTAGTATAGAGACAAAGTAGAATCTCAATTCAACGGCTCAGACACAAGAGGTATGTGGCAGGGTCTACAGTCAATCACGGACTACAAGAAGAAAACCAGCCCAGTCACGGACCAGGATGTCTTGCTCCCAGGCAGACTAAATAACTTTTTTGCCCGCTTTGAGGACAATACAGTGCCACTGACACGGCCTGCAACGAAAACATGTGGACTCTCCTTCACTGCAGCCGAGGTGAGTAAAACATTTAAACGTGTTAACCCTCGCAAGGCTGCAGGCCCAGACGGCATCCCCAGCCGCGCCCTCAGAGCATGCGCAGACCAGCTGGCCGGTGTGTTTACGGACATATTCAATCAATCCCTATACCAGTCTGCTGTTCCCACATGCTTCAAGAGGGCCACCATTGTTCCTGTTCCCAAAAAGCTAAGGTAAACTGAGCTAAACGACTACCGCCCCGTAGCACTCACTTCCGTCATCATGAAGTACTTTGAGAGACTAGTCAAGGACCATATCACCTCCACCCTACCTGACACCCTAGACCCAGAGCTTCCAGCGACGGTCCATGGCCCTTCGCTTCCTGCGCCGGTGCCCAGTCCAGGCACGGCGTCCAGTCCCGCTCCATGGCTGGAGCCTTCTTCTGCGCCGTTGTCCAGTCCAGGCACGGCGTCCAGTCCTGCTCCATGGCCGGAGCCTTCCTCTGCGCCGGTGCCCAGTTCAGGCGTCCAGTCCCGCTCCTTGGCCGTAGCCTTCCTCTGCCCCGGTGCTCAGTCCAGGCACAGTGTCCAGTCCCGCTACATAGCTGGAGCCTTCTTCTGCGCCGGTGTCCAGTCCAGACACGGCGTCCAGTCTTGCTCCATGGCCGGAGCCTTCCTCTGCTCCGGTGCCTAGTCCGGGCATGGCGTTCAGCCCGGCTCCATGGCCGGATCCGCGTCTGAGCGGGTGCTACGTCCCGCACCAAAGCCGCCACCGACGCTAGTTGCCCACCCTAACCCTCCCCATCTAGGTTCAGGTTTTGCAGTCGGAGTGGGGGTACTGTCACGCCCTGACCATAGATAGCCCTCGGGGTTCTCTATGGTGTTGTAGGTCAGGGCATGACTAGGGGGGTTCTCTAGTTATTGTGTTTCTATGTTGGTGTGTTTGTATGGTTCCCAATTGGAGGCAGCTGATGATCGTTGCCTCTAATTGGGGATAATACTTAGGTTGTCATTTTTCCCACCTGTGAGGTGGGATATTGTTTTGTTTAGTGCCTATGTGCGCTACATACTGCACGTTCGTTAATTCTTTGTTGTTTTGAAGTTTCACTGTAATAAATATGTGGAACTCTACTCACGCTGCGCTTTGGTCCACTCATTCTTACAACGAACGTGACAATGTTAGAACCTGATCTGGCTTTGCCAATGGCTGTGGGCTACACTAGTTCATTTAGCAGACAAGATTTGCTTAGAATTCTGTGGCATTATTTGATATTATTCTATAGTATGAAGAAAACAATTGAACTTAGCTGAATAAAATATAAATAATATTTTCTACAAACAATTTGAGGGAGTCCGGACATGCGGCTATTCTGTGTTGAGTGGATAACAAAGAAACAGGTCCTCCAATAGTTATTTATACCATTTTAGTTGTAATACAAACGTTGGGCTATATGTTTTGATTTTGAATGCATTCTATGGCTGCCTGAAGCGACTTTAATGATGGTTTGAAAAAAAGTAGCATGAAAGGCATGAGCTCTGCCTAGTTTTTTTTGCACAGGTTGCACACACTTCATCAGTCTCTCATTCACAATTAGACAAGCACTTGATAATGCCTCAAATTTCCTGTCGGTATCCCCTTTGTGTGGCCATAATGCCCCCTAAAGAATCCATGCCTTTTGCAGCCAGTAGCTGCTGTGTCCTTTGGATGAATATAATAATTATAATTCCCTTCTCCCGGCTGTGTGCTCTGAAGCAACTCTCACTCACATGGCTCTCTCAGATATCTCAAGTCTTATTAGCCAATGCCCATCACATGATCACGTCCTTCTCACAGGCTAAAAGTGAAGACAGACACATCGGGGACGCAACTGCACACATCCTTATCGAATTCCGAGGTGAAGATGTTGGAAGAACTGGCCACATTTACTTTTCGTCAGCCAACAAGATGAGTAGGCCTAACGAACAGCAAAAGCACTAGCCAATGTCAATCTACTATCCCCATAGTACAAAAGTTGACCTATTCTATTGTCCTCTTGTGTGAGAAAAAAATATTCCAATCATAGTCTGGGTCAGTTGTGGGATGTGATAGATTCCAAATTAAAACAACCACTAGCATAAAAAAAACTAGTTGATAAACTATTAGCCTATTTCTTCACATTACAACTGCAGCAATATACACACGGCAGCTATAAGCACAAATGTTAAAAATGCAATCAATTAGCGGGAAAACACCATTCTCAAAAGTGCCCGCAAATGCGATTATGCATGTAATGTTTTATTATAAAGGTGGATTTTTATGGTGAAAATTATCTTCCCCAAACCGCCTATGTATGACAATTAAGCTCTACCCCAGTTGTAAAGAAGATGAATGTGCTGAACTTATTTTGCCACTTTAGTTGTGATACAAACCTTATCAAAACATTAGGCCTATGGGCTAGGCTACATGAGGTTTGTGACTATGATTTGAAAAAGTCCATGCGCTGTTTCTTGCCTTACTGCACAAACTGGGCATCATTCGTAAGTGATATATAATTCACATGTGATAGGCTAATATTGTCATCCATCAGACTATTCTTAATTTAATCTTGTCGTTACATATACTAAATAATATACATATAAAATGTTTTTTATTTAGAATAGACCATTATCATGCACCTGTCTTGAAACAGGGGCAGGGGGAAAAATACATGTCATTTATGCACTGAAATAGCGAATGGGGGATGCTTTTCCCGTGGTTAATTTCCAAGCCAGCCAGGTAGGCTACACTCCTGTTGTAAATAGAAGCAATGTGCTTAATATTAGGAGAGTTGAGAAATAAATATAGTAGGCCTAGCCTATAAAAAGCTGATGGGATCCTCCTCTTTTTAATAGAGGCCATCAAAACTCTGTTTTCTTATGCAATTGCATAGCCTATAGAAATGTTGTGCACCACGAGCTCATGGGCTCATGATTAGATTCCCAATTACATTTGCATTGATGTCAAGAGTGATGAGAGGGACAATAGAGTGCTGAGTACCAGGCAGTTTGTCACACCCTGATCTGTTTCGCCTGTATTGTGCTTGACTCCACCCCCTCCAGGTGTAGCCCATTGTCCCCATAACCCCTGTGCATTTATACCTGTGTTTTCTGTTTGTCTGTTGCCAGTTCGTCTTGTCTCGTCAAGCATTTTCCCGTACTCCTGTTTCTCGTTAGTTCCTGTTTTGTAGTTCTCACGATTTTTGACCATTCTGCCTGCCCTGACCCTGAGCCTGCCTGCCGTTCTGTACCTCTTGACACTGCCCTGGATTACTGACCCCTGCCTGCCCTGAGCCAGAGCCTGCTTGCCGCTCTGTACCTTACGGACTCTGCCCTGGATTACTGACCTCTGCCTGCCCTTGATCTGTCATTTGCCCGCCCCGTTTTGTAATAAACTTTTGTTATTACGAACTGTCTGCATCTGTGTCTTATCCTGAAGTCTGATACAGTTAGAAAGTTTGGTCGGCTACTAATGACCATAAGCAGCATCATAGCTTGGAAAAACTGAGTTACCGTGACACAATCATCTTGTAGACTTTGACTGCGGTCATGACTCGTGACCGCCGGTGTGGAAGTAATATGGTCACCGTAACAGCCCTAACAGTGGGAAGCATTGGCGTCGACATGAGCCAGCATCCCTGTGAAATGCTTTTGATGCTTTGTATAGTCCATGCCCCAAGGGATTGAGGCTGTTCTGAGGGCAAAAAGGAAGGTGTTCCTAATGTTCGGCATACTCAGTGTATATTTTAGCTGACCCATCTGTGTGATGTGTCTGACATGTCCGACACTCGTCTATGGACGTTTTTCTTTGCCTGGATATTGTACACAAACAGAGAACAATGTTAAGCTATTTGGCTATTTATATTGTATGTTCCATAGGCATATTGTCTATAGCAGAACATGATGGCAGACACTAGGTCCCTATTCCCTATTTAATGCACTACTTTTGAACAGGCTCTGGTCATTTGAGATGCAAAGTTGAGGATGAATCGAGCCTCCAGACGACCCCTAAGACAGTCAGAGGCTATTCATCTTAATAGTCTTTCCATGTCATTTTAGCAGGCCATGACACCCACCATCTCAGAATGTTCTGAAATTCTTTCTGTAGCTAGAAACAGATACGATTGGCATTCCTGAAACATATACTGTATATTTTTTGCTCCCACTTGTCCTGGGGCCCTTGAATGGTCTAAGAGCCGTCCAATGTGTTCTCCAATCTCATAAAACGTTTTAGAAGAAGGCCGCAGTATTGAAAACAGGGGTGTCAATCAACTTTTCTCTTATTTTTGTACTACTTGTTCAACAAAATCTATATCTCTGAGCAATCGTTTTAGAATAAACTAACATAATAATACTTTAAAAAAAAAATGTGCATACAGTATTGTCATGTATGCATGCATGTTATGTCTTGTTCCTGTTCTTTCTCTTCACTTCGTTTCCCCCTGCTGGTCGTATTAGGTTACCTTCTCTCCCTTTCCTTCCCCCAGCTGTTCCTCATCTCCTCTAACTACCTCGTTTACTCTCTCCCACCTGTTCCCTTTTTTCCCTCTGATTAGGTCTCTATTTCTCTCTCTGTTTCTGCTTCTGTCTTTGTCAGATTCTCGTTTGCTTCACCCTTGTCCCGTCCTGTCGTAATCTGCCTCTTCATCAGATGCTACGTGTGATCAGGTACCTCTGTCCTCTACAACCCGCGCCTACCCGGAGAGACCAGCAGTCTGTTGCCGCTAACCCTGCTATTCTCCTCTGCTGCTAGAAGGGGACTCTCCTGTAAAGATCAGAGGACTTTATGATTTATTTGTCGCCCTCTCTGCGGGTTGTCTATTTTGTCAACCGATACATCTGAAGAGGATTTATGTCTTCCCTGTGTTTGGACATTAACCTGTTGCTTCTACTCGGGACGCTTGCGTCCCAACTAGAGCTCTGGAAATGCAAATGCGCTACGCTAAATGCTAATAGTATTAGTTAAAACTCAAAAGTTCATTAAAATACACATGCAGGGTATCGAATTAAAGCTACGCTTTTCGGCGAAAGCATGAGAAGCTATTATCTGATAGCATGTAACACCCAAAAAGACCCACAGGGGACGTAAACAAAATAATTAGCATTTCGGCGTTACACAAACCGCACAATAAAATAGAAAACATTCATTACCTTTCACCATCTTCTTTGTTGGCACTCCTAGATGTCCCATAAACACTATTTGGGTCTTTATTTCGATTAAATCGGTCCATATAAAGCCTAGATATCGTTATATGTAGACTGTGTGATAAACAAAAAAAACATTGTTTCAAAACGTAACGTCATTTTTTTTAAATTCAAAAAGTCGACGATAAACTTTCACAAAACACTTCGAAATACGTTTGTAATGCAACTTTAGGTATTAGTAAACGTTAATAAGCGATAAAATTCATCAGGAGGCGATGTAAAGATCATTAGCTGTCCGTCTGGAAAAATGTCCGGCTAGAAACTCAACGAAAATATCCGGTCCCAGACCGGATTAGATACGGTGTCCTGTATGTGTTTGACCAAGAAAAAACTCGAAGGGAAATGACAAGACTCTAGACACCCTGTGGAAGCTGTAGGTACTGCAACCTCAGGCAATTAATTGTGGTTCACGTTTATCAATGGGTTCAAGTAGCGCATGGATATATTTTCCCCATTTTCAGTGATCAGTTTTTCCTGTGCTTTTCGATGTAAATGCCGTTCTGGTAAAGCCACAGCAGTGATTTAACCAGTTTTTTAAACGTCTGAGTGTTTTCTATCCACACAGACTAAGCAAATGCATATACTATATTCCTGGCATGAGTAGCAGGGCGCTGAAATGTTGCGCGATTTTTAACAGAATGTTCAAAAAAGTAGAGGGTCAACTGAAGAGGTTAAAAGACTCTGTTTCTGTTAAACCGCTTTTGGGTCCTCACTCACCTGCATAACAGAAGAATCTGACCAAGAATGGACCCAGCGACTTCGGATCCTCTCCACTCAGCCGTCGAGATCCAGGGAGCGATGCTAGGCAGACACGAGCAGGAATTGTCTGCTGCTCGACATGCCGTTGAGACCCTGGCTGCCCAAGTCTCCGACCTCTCGAAACATATTCACCATCTCCGCCTCGATCCACCGGCTACTTCCAGGGCTTCCGAGTCTCCGGAGCCCAGAATTAATAACCCGCCGTGTTACTCTGGGGAGCCTACTGAATGCCGCTCGTTCCTCACCCAGTGTGATATTGTGTTTTCTCTCCAGCCCAACACGTACTCCAGGGGCACAGCTCGTATCGCCTACGTCATATCTCTCCTTACTGGACGGGCTCGTGAGTGGGGCACGGCAATCTGGGAGGCGAGGGCTGAGTGTACTAACCAGTATCAGAACTTTAAGAGGAGATGATACGGGTTTTTGATCGTTCTGTTTTTGGGGAAGAAGCTTCCAGGGCCGTCTTCCCTATGTCAAGGTAATCGATCCATAACTGATTACTCTATAGAGTTTCGCACTCTTGCTGCCTCCAGTGACTGGAACGAGCCGGCTTTGCTCGCTCGTTTTCTGGAGGGTCTCCGCGCGGGGGTAAAGGATGAGATTTTCTCCCGGGAGGTTCCTTCCAGCGTGGATTCCTTGATTGAACTCGCTATTCGCATAGAACGACGGGTTGATCTTCGTCACCGAGCTCGTGGAAGGGAGCTCGCGTTATCCGTTGCCCCCCTCTCCGCATCACTACCATCTTCCTCCACTGGCTCAGGTGCTGAGCCTATGCAGCTGGGGGGTATTCGCATCTCGACTAAGGAGAGGGAACGGAGAATCACCAACCGCCTCTGTCTCTATTGCGGTTCCGCTGGTCATTTTGTCATTTCATGTCCAGTAAAAGCCAGAGCTCATCAGTAAGCGGAGGGCTACTGGTGAGCGCTACTACTCAGGTCTCTCCTTCAAGATCCTGTACTACCTTGTCGGTCCATCTACGCTGGACCGGTTCGGCAGCTTCCTGCAGTGCCTTGATAGACTCTGGGGCGGAGGGCTGTTTTATGGACGAAGCCTGGGCTCGGGAACATGACATTCCTCTCAGACAGTTAGGGAGCCCACGGCCTTGTTCGCCTTGGATGGTAGTCCTCTCCCCAGGATTCAGCGTGAAACGCTACCTTTAACCCTCACTGTCTCTGGTAATCATAGCGAAACCATTTCTTTTTTAATTTTTCGTTCACCTTTTACACCTGTTGTTTTGGGCCATCCCTGGCTAGTGTGTCATAATCCTTCTATTAATTGGTCTAGTAATTCTATCCTCTCCTGGAACGTCTCTTGTCATGTGAAGTGTTTAATGTCTGCTATCCCTCCTGTTTCCTCTGTCTCTTCTTCACAGGAGGAGCCTGGTGATTTGACAGGGGTGCCGGAGGAATATCACGATCTGCGCACGGTGTTCAGTCGGTCCAGGGCCACCTCCCTTCCTCCGCACCGGTCGTATGATTGTAGTATTGATCTCCTTCCGGGAACCACTACCCCCCGGGGTAGACTATACTCTCTGTCGGCTCCCGAACGTAAGGCTCTCGAAGATTATTTGTCTGTAGCTCTCGACGCCGGTACCGTAGTCCCTTCCTCCTCTCCCGCTGGAGCGGGGTTTTTTTTTTGTTAAGAAAAAGGACGGGACCCTGCGCCCCTGCGTGGATTATCGAGGGGCTGAATGACATAACGGTTAAGAATTGTTATCCGCTTCCCCTTATGTCTTCAGCCTTCGAGATCCTGCAGGGAGCCAGGTTTTTCACTAAGTTGGACCTTCGTAACGCTTACCATCTCGTGCGCATCAGGGAGGGGGACGAGTGGAAAACGGCGTTTAACACTCCGTTAGGGCACTTTGAATACCGGGTTCTGCCGTTCGGCCTCGCTAACGCTCCAGCTGTCTTTCAGGCATTAGTGAATGATGTACTGAGAGACATGCTGAACATCTTTGTTTTCGTTTACCTTGACGATATCCTGATTTTTTCACCGTCACTCCAGATTCATGTTCAGCACGTTCGACGTGTCCTCCAGCGCCTTTTAGAGAATTGTCTTTATGTGAAGGCTGAGAAGTGCTCTTTTCATGCCTCCTCCGTCACATTTCTCGGTTCTGTTATTTCCGCTGAAGGCATTAAGATGGATCCCGCTAAGGTCCAAGCTGTCAGCGATTGGCCCGTCCCTAAGTCACGTGTCGAGCTGCAGCGCTTTCTCGGCTTCGCGAATTTCTATC
This sequence comes from Oncorhynchus nerka, assembly GCF_034236695.1. Classification (NCBI taxonomy): domain Eukaryota; kingdom Metazoa; phylum Chordata; class Actinopteri; order Salmoniformes; family Salmonidae; genus Oncorhynchus; species Oncorhynchus nerka. The sequence continues at coordinate 38,780,997 of NC_088417.1, read as the reverse complement.
GTCGTTTCATCCGTAATTTCGGTCAGGTGGCAGCTCCTCTCACAGCCTTTACTTCTGTCAAGACGTGCTTTAAGTGGTCCGTTTCTGCCCAGGGAGCTTTTGATCTCCTCAAGAAGCGTTTTACATCCGCACCTATCCTTGTTACACCTGACGTCTCTAGACAGTTCATTGTCGAGGTTGACGCGTCAGAGGTGGGCGTGGGAGCCATTCTTTCCCAGCGCTCCCATTCTGACGACAAGTTCCACCCTTGCGCGTATTTTTCTCATCGCCTGTCGCCGTCGGAACGTAACTATGATGTGGGAAACCGCGAACTGCTCGCCATCCGCTTAGCCCTAGGCGAATGGCGACAGTGGTTGGAGGGGGCGACCGTTCCTTTTGTCGTTTGGACTGACCATAGGAACCTTGAGTACATCCGTTCTGCCAAACGACTTAATGCGCGTCAGGCTCGTTGGGCGCTGTTTTTCGCTCGTTTCGAGTTCGTTATTTCTTATCGTCCGGGCTCTAAGAACACCAAGCCTGATGCTTTATCCCGTCTCTTCAGTTCTTCAGTAGCCTCCACCGACCCCGAGGGGATTCTCCCTGAGGGGCGTGTTGTCTGGTTGACTGTCTGGGGAATTGAGAGGCAGGTAAAGCAAGCACTCACTCACACTCCGTCGCCGCGCGCTTGTCCTAGGAACCTTCTTTTCATTCCCGTTCCTACTCGTCTGGCCGTTCTTCAGTGGGCTCACTCTGCCAAGTTAGCCGGCCACCCCGGCGTTCGGGGTACGCTTGCTTCTATTCGCCAGCGTTTTTGGTGGCCCACTCAGGAGCGTGACACGCGTCGTTTCGTGGCTGCTTGTTCGGACTGCGCGCAGACTAAGTCCGGTAACTCCCCTCCTGCCGGCCGTCTCAGACCGCTTTCCATTCCCTCTCGACCGTGGTCTCACATCGCCTTAGACTTTATTTACATTTACATTTAAGTCATTTAGCAGACGCTCTTATCCAGAGCGACTTACAAATTACCGGACTGCCTTCGTCAGCGGGGAAGACTGTTATTCTAACGGTTGTCGATAGGTTCTCTAAGGCGGCTCATTTTATTCCCCTCGCTAAGCTTCCTTCTGCTAAAGAGACGGCACAAATCATCATTGAGAATGTTTTCAGAATTCATGGCCTTCCGTCAGACGCCGTTTCGGACAGGGGTCCGCAATTCACGTCTCAATTTTGGAGGGAGTTTTGCCGTTTGATTGGGGCTTCCGTCAGTCTCTCTTCCGGTTTTCACCCCCAGTCTAACGGTCAAGCAGAACGGGCCAATCAGACTATTGGTCGCATCTTACGCAGTCTTTCTTTTCGTAACCCTGCGTCTTGGGCAGAACAGCTCCCCTGGGCAGAATACGCTCACAACTCGCTTCCTTCGTTTGCGACCGGGCTATCTCCTTTTCAGAGTAGCCTCGGGTACCAGCCTCCTCTGTTCTCGTCCCAGCTCGCCGAGTCCAGCGTCCCCTCCGCTCAGGCTTTTGTCCAACGTTGTGAGCGCACCTGGAAGAGGGTCAGGTCTGCACTTTGCCGTTATAGGGCGCAGACTGTGAGAGCCGCTAATAAGCGTAGGACTAAGAGTGCTAGATATTGTCGCGGTCAGAGAGTATGGCTCTCCACTCAAAACCTTCCCCTTAAGACAGCTTCTCGCATGTTGACCCCGCGGTTCATTGGTCCGTTCCGTATTTCTCAGGTCATTAATCCTGTCGCAGTGCGACTTCTTCTTCCGCGACATCTTCGTCGCGTCCACCCGGTCTTCCATGTCTCCTGTGTTAAGCCCTTTCTTCGCGCCCCGTTCGTCTTCCCCCCCATCCTTGTCGAGGGCGCACCTATCTACAGGGTCCGTAAGATTTTGGACATGCGTCCTCGGGGCCGTGGTCATCAGTACCTAGTGGATTGGGGGGGTACGGTCCTGAGGAAAGGAGTTGGGTTCCATCTCGGGACGTGCTGGAACGTTCACTGATCGATGATTTCCTCCGTTGCCGCCAGGTTTCCTCCTCGAGTGCGCCAGGAGGCGCTCGGTGAGTGGGGGGGTACTGTCATGTATTGTCATGTTATGTCTTGTTCCTGTTCTTTCTCTTCACTTCATTTCCCCCTGCTGGTCGTATTAGGTTACCTTCTCTCCCTTTCCTTCCCCCAGCTGTTCCTCATCTCCTCTAACTACCTCGTTTACTCACTCCCACCTGTTCCCTTTTTTCCCTCTGATTAGGTCTCTATTTCTCTCTCTGTTTCTGCTTCTGTCTTTGTCAGATTCTCGTTTGCTTCACCCTTGTCCCGTCCTGTCGTAATCTGCCTCTTCATCAGATGCTACGTGTGATCAGGTACCTCTGTCCTCTACAACCCGCGCCTACCCGGAGAGACCAGCAGTCTGTTGCCGCTAACCCTGCTATTCTCCTCTGCTGCTAGAAGGGGACTCTCCTGTAAAGATCAGAGGACTTTATGATTTATTTGTCGCCCTCTCTGCGGGTTGTCTATTTTGTCAACCGATACATCTGAAGAGGATTTATGTCTTCCCTGTGTTTGGACATTAAAAGACTCTGTTTCTGTTAAACCGCTTTTGGGTCCTCACTCACCTGCATAACAAGTATAGCTCAGTATTTGTATTATTTATTTTACACAGTCTTTTTTGCTCACCTTTATCAAGGGATCCAATAATGTTGTACCCCACTGTATATAGAGCCAGAATAGCAACCCCATCATGTAAAAAAAGAAAGAAAAAAGGATGTAACCAACGCCCGATGTTTACTATTTTAATTGGGGCTTTGACAGTCTATCACAAATCAGTCAGACAGTACTTTAGACAGTATTTCAATCTGAAGGAAGTATGGTTTGAAGTGACTGAAATGCATCAGAAAGTTATTTTGAAGTTCAAAATATCAGCCCCCCCCTGGTCTGATTTAGTGCCTGGTCTTGTCAACTCTGTTTCTAATTAATCCTGTGCGGCTTGTGGGAAACAGACACGTAACTGTTCCCGAGAGTCTTATCTTTCAGTGATGGGGTCATAATATTTTGTAGCTTAAACCGCTCAAAAGACAGAGACACATTTGCAAGAAGAAGCCAATCTGTTTATTACAACCGCATCTAGCGGCTGACGTAACCTTTTTTCAGTTTCTCTCTTGAGCCCATTTTCAAAATCGGGGGTCACGACCCCTAGTTTGGATATGCAGATTCATTGTAATCAGCCTCTTAAATCTAAACTGGAGGATGCGGACACTAGATGCTGTTGTTGCTAGTTGTAGTGAATGATCAGGTTCATTCAGAGGACAGTAAAATACCACAGTGCTCCAGGAATAAAGTCATAGGCTTAGGTCCCAAATGGCACCATATTCTCTACATAGTGCACTGAGGGCCCAAAGCCATTTATGATGCAAACATAGCCTTGATTTGAGTTCAAGGATGAAATGTTGCTTCTGTCAAGAAGGTTCCGATGTAATTTGCAAAAGGTAAAACAATATAAACAGAATGTCGCTCTTCAAATTGACAACGAACAAATCATTCATAACATAGCCCAAATTGAGAAAGTTCCTTCACAAACAAAGCCACTAAACAGTCCAAATGCATCAAGATATTTGTCACATTATAAGCAGAAAGGCAGCCTTGACAGATGGTTGAGCTTACCTGGCTTTATTGACCAAAATAATATTCCTGACCTGGAGGGTGGCACTCCAGACATGCTAAAGAAAACACAAAGTATTTGCAAGATTTCAAATAGTATTTGAACTATGCCAGGTGACAGACTCTGCATAACATTCTGTTTATTGGAGGCAGTCCAGAAGACTCTACCCATGGCCTGTCTCTGAGGCCCCCCAGTGGCCTCATGGCTTACTTCTCCTATGTAGGATCCTCTAGGCTTAGAGACACATCTATGGACATCAAGCACAAACAGGAAAGTGTCGACAATGTTCTACAATACAAGCATTTGGATGGGCCTATTTCCCCTGACGTTTAGTACAAAAGGAGTACATGCGTATGTAGCATATCTATCTTTCAAAGAGTCAGTCCCTGTAAATTCAGTGACAAACCAAATAATTTATTCTCTTCAGTGGCTCAGGATTAAAAGAGAGTCTTGTCTAAGTCTTTGTCTGCCAGCGGAACAGATTGTCTGCATGTTTTATCGCTGGGTATTTGTCTTGTTCGTCTTTAATGGACAACTGCTTATCAGACAGAAGAACATAGCCCTTGGCCCTGTAAACTGTGAGGGGGAGAGAGAGAGAGAGAGAGCGAGAGAGAGAGAGCGACAGACAGAGAACTATAGAGCAACAGACAGAGAAAGAGAGAACTATAGAGCGACAGACAGAGAAGGGGAGTGGGGAAGAGAGTGAATCACGTTCTCAGACGATGTAAATAAGAGTCTGTCAGTCTATGGGTTATTGACTTTCCGTTCACTGCCTGGCTGCCTAGAGAGAGAGAGGGAGAGAGACATAAAGAGAGAAAGAGAAGTGAAGAGAGATATATGGGGGCGAGAGAGATGAGAGAGATGCCTCTTGGCCAAGCCTGAAAGCAACAGCATATTGTTGGGAATAGCAGCCAGAAGACAGCATAACCACAAACTAAGGAAGAGAGGAAGGGCAGGCTCACGCTATTTCCCAGTAGACCACAACTCATGACACACACACACACTGTGGGACTTCCACTGGGACTAACAAAACCTGTCCATCAAAACTGTTAGTATTGTAAGTAAACAGTAAGTTTGTCAGTTTAATTACAATTACAATTAAACTGGTCAAGGTGATAATAACTGGCGTATTACCTTGTCAAGTGATGATCGTTATTGTCTAGACGCTTTGATCAGATTTGCATGAAATATAGCTTACATGTATAATTATCCCCACTCTCTCTCCTTGACATATAGCTCTGTTGTTGTTCAGGCAGGACAACTAAAGGAGTGAACGGAGTGGGATATGTTCCGTATTGCGTCAGACGACAACATTGACGAATACGCTGATTCGGTGTGCGAGTTCATTAGAACGTGCGTTGAAGATGTCGTTCCCATAGCAACGATTAAAACATTCCCAAACCAGAAACCGTGGATTGATGGCAGCATTCGTGTGAAACTGAAAGCGCGAACCACTGCTTTTAATCAGGGCAAGTTGACTGGAAACATGACCGAATACAAACAGTGTAACTATTCCCTCTGCAAGGCAATCAAACAAGCTAAGCGTCAGTATAGAGACAAAGTAGAATCTCAATTCAACGGCTCAGACACAAGAGTTATGTGGCAGGGTCTACAGTCAATCACGGATTACAAAAAGAAAACCAGCACCGTCACGGACCAGGATGTCTTGCTCCCAGGCAGACTAAATAACTTTTTTGCCTGCTTTCAGGACAATACAGTGCCACTGACACTGCCCGCAACTAAAACATGCGGACTCTCCTTCACTGCAGCCAACGTGAGGAAAACATTTAAACGTGTCAACCCTCGCAAGGCTGCAGGCCCAGACGGCATCCCCAGCCGCGCCCTCAGAGCATGCGCAGACCAGCTGGCTGGTGTGTTTACGGACATATTCAATCAATCCCTATCCCAGTCTGTTGTTCCCACATGCTTCAAGAGGGCCACCATTGTTCCTGTTCCCAAGAAAGCTAAGGTAACTGAGCTAAACGACTGGCACTCACTTCCGTCATCATGAAGTACTTTGAGAGACTAGTCAAGGACCATATCACCTCCACCCTACCTGACACCCTAGACCCACTCCAATTTGCTTACCGCCCAAATAGGTCCACAGACGATGCAATCTCAACCACACTGCCCTAACCCATCTGGACAAGAGGAATACCTATGTGAGAATGCTGTTCATCGACTACAGCTCGGCATTTAACACCATAGTGCCCTCCAAGCTCGTCATCAAGCTCTAGACCCTGGGTCTCGACCCCGCCCTGTGCAACTGGGTACTGGACTTCCTGACGGGCCGCCCCCAGGTGGTGAGGGTAGGCAACAACATCTCCACCCCGCTGATCCTCAACACTGGGGCCCCACAAGGGTGCGTTCTGAGCCCTCTCCTGTACTCCCTGTTCACCCACGACTGCGTGGCCACGCACGCCACCAACTCAATCATCAAGTTTGCGGACGACACAACAGTGGTAGGCTTGATTACCAACAACGACGAGACGGCCTACAGGGAGGAGGTGAGGGCCCTCGGAGTGTGGTGTCAGGAAAATAACCTCACACTCAACGTCAACAAAACTAAGGAGATGATTGTGGACTTCAGGAAACAGCAGAGGGAACACCCCCCTATCCACATTGATGGAACAGTAGTGGAGAGAGTAGTAAAGTTTTAAGTTCCTCGGCGTACACATCACAGACAAACTGAATTGGTCCACCCACACAGACAGCAACGTGAAGAAGGCGCAGCAGCGCCTCTTCAACCTCAGGAGGCTTGTCAGGTCGTTTGCCTACTACTAATTCGGCTTGTCACCAAAAGCACTCACAAACTTCTACAGATGCACAATCGAGAGCATCCTGTCGGGCTGTATCACCGCCTGGTACGGCAACTGCTCCGCCCACAACCGTAAGGCTCTCCAGAGGGTAGTGAGGTCTGCACAACGCATCACCGGGGGCAAACGACCTGCCCTCCAGGACACCTACACCACCCGATGTCACAGGAAGGCCATAAATATCATCAAGGACAGCAACCACCCGAGCCACTGCCTGTTCACCCCGCTATCATCCAGAAGGCGAGGTCAGTACAGGTGCATCAAAGCTGGGACCGAGAGACTGAAAAACAGCTTCTATCTCAAGGCCATCAGACTGTTAAACAGCCACAACTAACATTGAGTGGCTGCTGCCAACACACTGACTCAACTCCAGCCACTTTAATAATGGGAATTGATGGGAAATGATGTAAAATATATCACTAGCCACTTTAAACAATGCTACCTAATATAATGTTTACATACCCTACATTATTCATCTCATATGTATACGTATATACTGTACTCTATATCATCTACTGCATCCTTATGTAATACATGTATCACTAGCCACTTTAACTATGCCACTTTGTTTACATACTCATCTCATATGTATATACTGCACTCAATACCATCTACTGTATCTTGCCTATGCCGCTCTGTACCATCACTCATTCATATATCTTTATGTACATATTCTTTATCCCCTTACACTTGTGTGTCACGAATATTACCGAAGGTGACACCCCTTCTTGTTCGGTTGGCGCTCGGCGGTCGTCGTCGCCGGTCTACTAGCTATCGCTGATCCGTTGTTCTGTGTTCGTTTAGTTCTGTCTAATTGGTATCACCTGTTTCTTGTTTGGTTGTTAGGATAGGGTTATATATAGTCTGTTCAGCCCGCTTCTGTTTCGTGCGGGCTTGTTCTCCTGTTTCTTTGTTTGAGTGTATTTTGTTTGCATTTGGGTTTCACGCTGTCCGTTTATATTTCTGTTCATTTGTGTTTCCACTTTTGTACATGTTATGTTTCCAGGACATTAAAGCGTGTTGTTTTTCCCACATCCTTTGCTCTCTGCGCCTGACTCCACACCTCTTCACTCATTTACACGTCACAGAAGCCCGCACCTTCTATGGAGTCAGCAGGAGCAGCGACCACTCCTCTTCCCACTATGGAAGAGCGAGTTCAACATCACACGTCCATCCTCCATCGCCTAGGATCAGCGATGGATCAGATGATGGAAAGGATGGATCGTTGGGAGAGGAATGGTTTCCCTACTACTACCCCACCGACCCTCCTACCAGCAACTCTACCATCTCCCCATCTGGATCCGGTTCCAGCGCTCTGCACATGACGCCTCCGAGGAATTACGATGGAGCAGCGACGGGGTGCCAGGGATTCCTGCTGCAATTAGAACTCTACCTGGCCACCGTTCGGCGGCCCCTCGGAGGAGGAGAGAGTAGGGGTCCTCATCACCTGCCTGACCGGTAGAGCCCTGGAGTGGGCTAATGCGGTCTGGAACGGGCCCGACTCAGCGAAGGACAACTACCCGGAGTTCATCCGCCGTTTCAGGGCCGTGTTCGATCACCCTCCAGAAGGTCGAGCGGCGGGTGAGAGATTGTTCCATCTTAGACAGGGGACGAAGAGCGCGCAGGACTTCGCGCTGGAGTTTCGGACCTTGGCTGCGGGAGCAGGCTGGAACGACAGGGCCCTGATAGACCATTACAGGTGTAGCCTGAGAGAGGACGTCCGTAGGGAGCTGGCCTGTCGGGATACTACGCTTAGCCTGGATGGACTGATAGACCTGTCGATCCGGTTGGACCATCTGCTAGCTGCTCGTGGACGTTCCGAAAGGGTCCTGTCAGTTCTACCTCCTGATCATCCTGCCCCTATCCCGATGGAGCTAGGAGGGACTGCGTCAAGGGAGATCGGAGGAGGAAGCTCCTCCTGTACCAGTTGTGGCCGGAGAGGGCACACGTCTGGTCGGTGCTGGAGGAATTCATCTGGGAATCGTGAGGGCAGGCAGAACACTCATCGGTCACCCCAGGTGAGTAAGCACCACACTCTCCCAGAGTTTCCTGTTGGTCACATGTTCCTATTAATTTGTTTCCTTAATTATTCTCCTTCTCTCCAGCATAAGGCACTGGTAGATTCAGGCGCAGCTGGAAACTTTATAGATCGCGGACTCGCTCAGAGGTTGAGGATTCCGTTAGTAAAAGTAGACCCCCCTTTTCCCGTGCACTCTTTAGATAGTCGACCATTAGGGTCAGGGCTGGTAAAGAAAGCCACAATTTCATTGGAGATGATTACGCAGGGGAATCACAAGGAGCGAATTAGTTTGTTCCTTATCGATTCACCTGCATTTCCAGTTGTTCTGGGGATTCCCTGGCTAGCTATTCATAATCCTACGATTTCATGGAAACAGGGAACTCTACAGGGGTGGTCTGATGAGTGTTCAGGCAGGTGTGTAGGGGTTTCCATCGGTGCGACAACGGTGGAGAGTCCAGACCAGGTTTCCACCGTGCGCATTCCAGCTGAGTATGACGATTTGGCTATCGTTTTCAGTAAAAAGAAAGCGACCCAATTACCACCCCATAGGCAGGGGGATTGCGTGATAAATCTCCAGAGTAACGCTGCACTCCCCAGGAGTCATGTGTATCCTTTGTCCCAGGAGGAGAAGGTGGCTATGGAAACTTATATCACCGAGGCTCTGGGACAGGGGTACATTCAGCCCTCCATGTCACCTGTCTCTTCGAGTTTCTTTTTGTGAAGAAAAAGATGGTGGGTTACGTCCGTGTATTGATTATAGAGGTCTAAATTCCATCACAGTGGGTTTTAGTTACCCACTACCTCTCATTGCTACAGCAGTGGAATCATTTCACGGAGCGCAGTTCTTCACTAAACTGGATCTCAGGAGTGCTTATAATTTGGTGCGTATTCGGGAGGGAGATGAGTGGAAAACTGCATTTAGCACTACGTCGGGCCATTATGAGTACCTCGTCATGCCATACGGTTTAAAGAATGCTCCAGCTATATTTCAATCCTTTGTGGATGAAATACTCAGAGACCTGCACGGACAGGGTGTAGTGGTGTATATTGACGATATTTTGATCTACTCCGCTACACGCACTGAGCATGTATCTCTTGTGCGCAAGGTTCTTAGACGACTGCTGGAGAATGACCTGTATGTGAAGGCGGAGAAATGTGAGTTTTCCAAACAATCAGTTTCCTTCCTGGGTTATCGCATTTCCAGCTCTGGTTTGGTAATGGAGGGTGACCGCATAAAGGCTGTGCGTAATTGGCCGACTCCGACCACGGTAAAGGAGGTGCAGCGGTTTTTGGGGTTTGCCAATTACTACCGGAGGTTTATCCGGGGTTTTGGTCAGGTAGCTGCCCCTATTACCTCACTGCTGAAGGGGGGGCCGGCGCGTTTGCAGTGGTCAGCAGAGGCGAACGGAGCTTTTCATAAGTTGAAGGCGATGTTTACTGAGGCGCCGGTGTTGGCACATCCGGACCCTTCTTTGGCGTTTATAGTAGAGGTGGACGCATCCGAGGCTGGGGTTGGAGCGGTGCTCTCACAGCGTTCGGGTGTGCCTCCGAAACTCCGCCCCTGTGCCTTTTTTCAAAGAAACTCGGGCCAGCGGAGCGGAATTATGATGTGGGGGATAGGGAGTTGTTGGCTATGGTTGAGGCCCTGAAGGTGTGGAGACACTGGCTTGAGGGGGCTAAGCACCCTTTCCTTATCTGGACTGACCATCGTAACCTGGAGTATATCCGATCAGCTAGGAGAATGAATCCTCGTCAGGCAAGGTGGGCCATGTTTTTCACCAGATTTCGTTTCACTATCTCATATAGACCAGGTTCCCTTAACACTAAGGCTGACGCGCTGTCAAGACTCTATGACACTGAGGACAGGTCCATCGATCCTACTCCCATCATTCCGGCAGCTAAGCTGGTGGCACCAGTAGTATGGGATGTGGACGCAGACATCGAGCGGGCGCATAGGGGGGAACCTGCGCCTCCACAGTGTCCGGAGGGTCGTAGGTACGTGCCGCTGGCTGTCTGTGATCAATTGATTCGATGGGCTCATTGTCTACCCTCGGCGGGTCACCCAGGTATTTATAGGACAGTGCGAGGTCTTGAGAGGAAGTACTGGTGGCCCACTTTGAGGAGGGATGTGCGATTCTATGTTTCCTCCTGTTCGGTGTGCGCCCAGAGTAAGGCTCCTAGACACCTGCCAAGAGGTAAATTACAACCTCTTCCCGTTCCACAACGGCCGTGGACCCATCTTTCGGTAGATTTTCTTACTGACCTCCACCCCTCTCAGGGTAACACTACAATCCTGGTCGTTGTGGATCGGTTCTCTAAGTCCTGCCGTCTTATCCCATTGCCCGGTCTCCCTACCGCCCTACAGACTGCGGAAGCTCTTTTCACCCATGTCTTCCGGCATTACGGGGTGCCCGAGGATATAGTTTCTGATCGGGGCCCCCAATTTATCTCTCGTGTTTGGAGGGCATTTATGGAACGTCTGGGGGTCTCGGTCAGCCTGACCTCAGGGTATCACCCGGAGAGTAATGGTCAGGTGGAGAGAGTTAACCAGGAGGTGGGTAGGTTTCTGCGGTCGTATTGCCATGACCGGCCAGGGGAGTGGGCGAGATATATTCCCTGGGCAGAAATAGCCCAGAACTCACTAAGGCACTCCTCTACCAACATGTCACCATTTGAGTGCGTGTTGGGGTACCAGCCAGTCCTGGCACCGTGGCATCAGAGCCAGACTGAGGCTCCTGCGGTGGAGGAGTGGGTACAGCGCTCTAAGGAGACCTGGAGGGCGGTCCAAGAGTCATTACGCCAAGCGAGTATAAGGCAGAAGAAGAGCGCTGACCGTCACCGCAGTGAGGCCCCAGTGTTTGCACCTGGGGACAGGGTCTGGCTCTCGACCCGAAACCTGCCTCTCCGCTTGCCCTGCCGGAAGCTGGGTCCGCAGTGTATAGGGCCATTTAAAGTCCTGAGGAGAATAAATGAGGTTTGTTATCGATTATTACTTCCTTCGTATTATCGTATTAACCCCTCATTTCATGTGTCTCTTCTCAGGCCGGTGGTAGCTGGTCCTATGCAGGAAGATGAGGTTCCGGAGGTTCCTCCGCCCCCTCTGGACATCGAGGGGTCCCCGGCGTACAAGATACGAGCTATTCTGGACTCGAGACGCCGGGTGAGAGGCTTGCAGTACCTCGTTGACTGGGAGGGGTACGGTCCGGAGGAGAGGTGCTAGACCCATCTATGTTGAGTGAATTCCATCGCCTCCGTCCGGATCGCCCAGCGCCTCGGCCCCCGGGTCGTCCCCGAGGCCGGCGCCGGCGCGCTGCGGGAGCTGCGCGTCAGGAGGGGGGTACTGTCACGAATATTACCGAAGGTGACTCCCCTTCTTGTTCGGTTGGCGCTCGGCGGTCGTCGTCGCCGGTCTACTAGCTATCGCTGATCCGTTGTTCTGTGTTCGTTTAGTTCTGTCTAATTGGTATCACCTGTTTCTTGTTTGGTTGTTAGGATAGGGTTATATATAGTCTGTTCAGCCCGCTTCTGTTTCGTGCGGGCTTGTTCTCCTGTTTCTTTGTTTGAGTGTATTTTGTTTGCATTTGGGTTTCACGATGTCCGTTTATATTTCTGTTCATTTGTGTTTCCACTTTTGTACATGTTATGTTTCCAGGACATTAAAGCGTGTTGTTTTTCCCACATCCTTTGCTCTCTGCGCCTGACTCCACACCTCTTCACTCATTTACACGTCACATTGTGTCTATAAGGTAGTAGTTTTGGAATTGTTAGCTAGATTACTTGTTGGTTATTACTGCATTGTCGAAACTAGAAGCACAAGCATTTCGCTACACTCGCACTAACATCTGCTAACCATGTGTATGTGACAAATAAAATTTGATTTGATTTGATTTGGATTTGATTTAATTTGATTTGAGTGACCGTCTGAAAAGGAATCAGTCAATCAGGACCTGGAGTGTCCCAAATGGTACCCTCGTCTCTATATATACACTCTTCTAAAAAGAAAAGTAGCTAAGTTGAACCATACTGGTTTTTTTTGGTTTTGTCCACCCTTTTTGGTGCTAGGTAGAACCCTTTTCAGAGGGTTATATATAGAACCCTCTATGAAAGGTTCTACCAAAAACCATTGTATCATCTAATGGTTCTTCCTAGAACCGTATATGAAGGGTTCTACCGAGAATCCTTTTTATCTTTGGAGAGTTCCTCCTAGAACCCTCTATGAAAGATTCCACCTGCCTTATTAGCCTTTAAAATGATATTATTTATGACAATACACACAGTACCAGTAAAAAGTGTGGACACACCTACTCATTCAAGGGTTTTTCTAAATGTCCTACATTGTAGAATAATAGTGAAGACATCACAACTATGAAAGTACACATGGAATCATTGAGAGAATGCCAAGAGTGTGAAAAGCTGTCATCAAGGCAAAGGGTGGCTACCCTGAAGAATCTCAAATATAAAATATATTTTGATTTGTTGAACACTTTTTTTGGTTACGACATGATTCTGTATATTTCTTTCATAATTTTTTGATGTCTTCACTATTATTCTACAATGTAGAAAACAGTAATAGTAAAGAAAAACCATTGAATGAGTTGGTGTTCTAAAACTTTTGACTGGTACAGTATAGCTTAAGGTCTTTCACTGAGGGCCTAGTTATACCCTAACACAGTGGTGTTAGGAATCTCCTGGTTTACAGGACACATCAGGCCTGAAAATCATATTATGCTGGCTGCAAAGTAATGTGTAATTCCTATTGGAATCCATCCAGAGTTGTCAAACAAGTGGAATTGTTAATCACCCGCAACTTGCATTCAGATCGACTACCAGGGTAGTGAATAATTAATACTGAGACTTCCTCAATCATCTAAACTGGAACAACCATCTTACAAATGGGTGCAATTAGTCCAACAGATTGGATTAGTTTAGAGAACTGTATGTTATTTATCTTTGTGTAACATCAAAATGTTTCAACCAATCAAAGTTCTTGTAAAAACACAGATATTATAGTAAAACAAACAATTCTGAAAATCAATAGAGCATGCTGGGAAATATTATACATGGTTCTATGTAGAACCCTTCTTGCCTTCCAAAGAATCCTTCACGCAGTCCAAAGAATCATCAGAGGACCCTTTCTACCAAAAACGGATCATAGGACATTGAAGGTTCTAGGTAGAACTCTTTGCGTTACAAAGAACTTTACAAAGAACTCTTGTCTTCTGATCAACATGGTTCTTGGTAGAACCCTATCCCTCCGCAAAGAACCCTTTTGAAACCTTTTTTTTTCTAAATGTGCATACACAGGGCTCTGCTCAAAAGTAGTGCACTATGTAGGGAATATGGTGCCATTTGGTATGCCATTTGGGATGCACTCTAGGATTTAGAAATGGGTTTAGTAGACACAAAGGTATTCAGCTGCTCAGTGAACACTTTTCTATTACTCTGCCACATCAAGGAGATGATGTTTCTGAAGAATCAGCTCTGGTAGGTTTGTGGGTGTACTGTATGTGTTATTTGTACAGTGACCTCCTCTTCAGCTTGAGGGAAAACTAAAAGTCAGGAGAAAGAAACAGAACAGCCAGCATGCATTCCAAATGTTTATCGAAGATATTCATCAAATAACTTTCGAAAGTCAACCTTATCTCCTACATATTCAGTAGCTACAAACCTGGCAAGAGGGCTAAGTGAAATACTTCATTTGTTTTCCTTACGATCCTCAATAGCAGGACACAAAAATGGACACAAAGCGACACCAGAATGGAAATACGACTGAAACACAAGACTGGATAAGACATGAAGGATACAGTCATTCTGAAAGTGGAGTCCCACCCAACTCCTAGGTTATTTGGACAAGCCTCACCCTGGTGTAAGGAGACAAGGCAGTAACTGTATTGGGCCATGTAGAGCCAGAGTTCCCTAGAGTTCTTCCTGACCTGATGACCTGAGCAGGGAAACCCAAGGTCCAGGTAATTTAGGACAAACACTTGAAAAAATTAAGAGAGAACACACACACCAAATGTCCCCATAATAAAGCCTATTATCTACATCTCTAGTGGGTGCCGGGTGTTTCATTAGAGTTAGTCTACCCCCAACCATTCCCGGTGCCTGTTGGCTCCATGCTGGGAGAATCATGTAAACAGCTCGAGGAGCTAAAACACAGTCCTTTTCATCCCACACTCATACATTATGGAGAGAAAATGCTCCTTTTACACTGAGACAGCTGCAGTCTCGAGGCACTTCTGTCAGTACTAGGGTTGCAGAATTCTGGTAATTTTCCTTACACCTTCTTACAGGCCGTGTAAGGGATATTTGACCAGGAAGGAGAGTGATGGTGCCGCATCAGATGACCAGACCTCCACAATCGCCAAACCGCAATGATTTGAGATAAATTGGACCGCAGAGTGAAGAAAAAGCAGCCAACAAGTGCTCAGCATATGTGGGAACTCCTTCAAGACTGTTGGAAAATCAATCTAGGTGAAGCTGGTTGAGAGAATGCCAAAAGTTTGCAAAGCTGTCATCAAGGCAATGGGTGCCTACTTTGAAGAATCTAATATCTAAAATATATTTTGATTTGGTTAACACTTTTTAGGTTACTACATGATTCCATATGAGTTATTTCATTGTTTTGATGTCTTCACTATTATTTTACAATGTAGAAGATAGTAAAATAAAGAAAAACCTTTGAATGAGAAGGGGTGTCCAAACTTTTGACTGATACTGCACGTTTTCGCTTTTGATGTAGGCTATGAATCCACAGACATGAACTACCATAAAATTACATATGCGAATGAAGTATAGGATCTCTGTGTGAACTACAGGTAACTGCCAAAATAAAGGAAACACGAGGAAATTAGGAATGCAAAGTATATTGAAAGCAGATGCTTCCACACAGGTGTGGTCCCTGAGTTAATTAAGCAATTAACATCCCATCATGCTTAGACTTTGAAAGAGGGGTCTCAAAGGAGCATGGGGGGTTTACAGTGCATGTGTGTGTGTGTGTGTGTGTGTGTGTGTGTGTGTCAATCAGTCACCAGATCTCAACCCAATTTAGCACTTGTGTGAGAAGAACGGTGTTGCATCCCTCCAATAGCGTTCCAGACACTTGTAGAATCTATGCCAAGGTGCATTGAAGCTGTTCTGGAAGCTTGTGGTGGCCCAATGCCCTATTAAGACACTATGTTGGTGTTTCCTTCATTTTGGCAGTTACTGTACATCTTCCATCTTCTCAAACAATGGTACCTGGGATGTAGCGTTTCATATCGATGTGTACTTTAAACCCATTTAGCATCTATAACTTACGGCTCGTGCTTTTACCAGCCATTTTACACTTATGACCTTTAACATGAGAAAAGGCTGCTAGCTTAAGAAGTCTCATGAGAGATGGGAGGAATCTGTGTGTCCAGGGTTTGTCTGTGTATGTGTGTGTGTGTGTGTGTGTGTGTGTGTGTGTGTGTGTGTGTGTGTGTGTGTGTGTGTGTGTGTGTGTGTGTGTGTGTGTGTGTGCGCAAGCGTTTGTGTCTAACCCTCCAAAAGGATACCAGACTTCCACTGAAATATTTCTTACACACAGACATGTTTGAAGTTACATTCTCTCTCCTCATCATAACTTCAAAGTTACACCATATAACAGTAATGCTATCTCCCTAAACTGGCATTGCCAAATGATCTGCATTGAGTGGAATAAGTGTCCTGAACTAGGATCAGGTCCTCCCTGTCATCATCTTATTCATTGTGGTCTAAAATACCAAATTGTCGGAAGATTTGTCTTAGGATTCCTGCTTGATATTCTTTGTGAATACGGGCTTAAAAAAGCACCTTTAATTAACCCTGCTAATGAGTTTAATCTGCATAATTTAAGAGAAGGTCTGTACAGGGAAGACAGATATTCACACACACACACACACCATAGATATCCGTCGATCTCCATAATGTGGACCCAGGGAAGCTGCTGTGTGTGCATGCCTAGGTGAACATTTCTGCCCCCTTCTGTTTCATGTTTATTCAACACTTACATTAATATTAATATGAATACGTGTTTCATGCCAATAGGGGAAACATAAATTGTTCTGATGAGTTGAAAACGTGTGTTTCAGTGTGGTGGCTGAAGTATATAACAAAGCGAGAGATTAGGGAGTCAGGGATAAGAAAGTGAGAGATCACCAAATCGTGCAGGAAAAACATTGGACCACTGATACTCAACTTTTCTAAAAGCCTACAAGGCCCTCCCCACCCTTCCTTCAGCAAATCTGATCATGACTCCATTTTGCTCCTGTCTTCCTATAGGCAGAAAGTTCCCGTGCTAAGGTCTATTCAACGCTGGTCTGACCAATCAGAATCCATGCTTCAAGATGGTTTTGATCACATGGACTGGGATATATTCCAGGTAGAGAGAGAGAGAGAGAGATATAGAGAGACCAACTATTTCATTATTGTCCTCTTAATTAATTTCTCCTAGTACATTTTTAAAAATGTTATTACATACAGCCGGAAATAACTTTTGGATATCAGAGCGGCGGTAACTCAGCAGCATTACGACCATGAATACGACTTCCCGAATTGGATCCCTTGTTTGTACCCCCCGGGGCAATTGGGAGTTCTATAGGGCGGCACACAATCACGGCTGGCTGTGATACAGCCTAGAATCTAACCAGGGTCTGTAGTGATATCTCTTGCACTGAGAAGCAGTGCCTTAGACTGGTGCGCCACTTGGGAGCCCGTACGTGGCAGGGTCTACAGACAATCACAGACTACAAGCCACCAGCCACGTCGTGGACACCAACGTCTTGCGTTCGGACAAGCTAAACACCTTCTTCGCCCGCTTTGAGGATAACACAGTGCCACAGACATGGTCCGCTACCAAGGACATTGGGCTCTCCTTCTCTGTGGCTGACATTTAAGCGTGTTAACCCTCACAAGGCTACCAGCCCAGACGGCATCACTAGCCACGTCTTCAGAGCATGCGCAGACCAGCTGGCTGGAGTGTTTACGGATATATTCAATCTCTCTCTATCCCAGTCTGCTGTCCACACTTGCTTCAAGATGTCCATCATTGTTCCTGTACCCAAAAAGCAACGGTAACTGAACTAAATGACTATCACTTCTGAAATCATGAAGTGCTATGACAGGCAAGCTAAGGAGAAAGATTAATTACGTGGGGATGATCTCCGAGGATTCTCTGCGTGGACCGTTCAGGGGACCGTTCAGCTGTTCGATGACGCACTTCTCCTGCGCACCTCTCTGATCGTCCTCCCAATGTCAGTGTCCTTTTGGCTTAAGAGTCTGTTCCCCCACCCTTGCTATGGAAGGGGTCTTCTGAGGACAGACAGCTCTGTAGCTCAGAGCTCACAGCATAGGAATGAAACCCTTTAGATACCACGATTCACTGGGATTGGATGCTAAGGGGGTCCAGCTTGAATTCACCCGCTTAAACACAGCTACTCATCAGTAGCTTGGATAGAAAATTATTTATTTGTCTTCAAACTTGTGTTGCGTTCTGGGTTCGTTGACTTTTTATACTTTGGCTGCAGCTTGGGTCACGTAGTCATCTCTGTGAATTCTTTACTCACAGCTTTTATACCCTTGGGTCAGAAGTGGGCGTAAACGCCTTTAGGGCAATTCTCTGGGCGTACCAAGTTATTGAGGGCAAGTTCTAGATTTCACTCAAATCCAATTTTAGACGACTAACTTAACATTTAATCTTTACCAAAACATTCCATTTGATTTGGACATATTCCACACAATGTACAATGTATAAACATCAAACATATACGTTTCAATATTTTCGTAATAATGTCATCTATTAACCTTTAATAACAAAACAAAAATGACATACATTTTCATATTCCATCTATCTTCATGACCACCATTGTGGCTGACGGAAACCATTGTTCCAAAGTCCCTTTATTTCATGTTTAATGTTCTAAGGCTGGTTCTCCATAGTAACAGGACAAAGGAATTTGTCTGTGGCATGAGATTTACCAGGGTCGTGAGGGGTCATAAAACCCCCATATCTTCAGACCCCTAGATCTCTCCTCCTCTGATGGGGTTGAGAGATAATCTGTAGAGTTGTGGTCTCCTGTAACCTGACCTGGTCAGGACAGTCATGACATGTGTCTATGTGTATGCTTTGGCAATGTATGTGATGCCAATATAGCCATTTGAATTTGAGAGAGAGAGAGAGAAGCGGCAGAGATAGAGTGATAGAGAGGGTGACAGAGAGATAGGGGGTGACAGAGAGAGATAGAGAGATAGAGGGAGAGAGAGATAGAGGGGGACAGAGAGAAAGATGGAGGAGAGAGAAATAGAGACAGAGAAAAGAAAGAAAGAAAGAAAGAAAGAAAGAAAGAAAGAAAGAAAGAAAGAAAGAAAGAAAGAAAGAAAGAAAGAAAAAAAGAAACCAGTAATGGGTTGTGGCATACAGTATTTTCCAGCGAGCTGTAGTGACAGCAGGGTCGTAGTCAGTCCACACCGTAGCAAAACACTTCACAACATGAAACAAATGTTTCAGGTAGTCGTTCCCTCTTTCAGTTTGTTTGCTTCCATTTGGTGCCAAGTTAGTCCATGATTTACGATAGAGTTAAGCGGTGACTAGTGTGGGTGGACTAGAGCTCCGACGTCATATAAAATTACGTTTTTATTCAAATCTCCACAGAATAGCCTAAATGCGGGCTATTCTTTGGGTGCTGAAATCCAGCATCCTCAATACAGTCAGAACCAGGAAGTTACCTCTCTCTCCCACAAAACATTTAACGGGAAACAGCAGCATAGCCTCCAGTCCTCAACAAGCCTGCAATCAGCATCCCAGATTTCCAGATCTCTAACACGACCAGATGAACCAAAGCATGGAGCACGCTGAGTACACACATCCCAGCTAACATATCACACACATGCAAACCCACCAACACAGAAACGTTGGAAAAGCATGCGAACCCACAAACACAGAAACGTTGGAAAAGCACATACACACACATCCACACACACGTACTGTAGCGTATAGCCTTATAGATTTCTGGGTTAAGTGATAGAGAGGAGGACGAGAGGGTGCACTGGAGAAAGAACGAAGGCAGAGGGCAGTAAAGGCAGTAAAGTAAAGATGGAACTCTCATCTAGGTTTGGTGGAAAATCAAATCAGAGCATTAGCCAGAAAGCCATTAAAGCTTTCTGAGTGTGGCTCAGTCATTAGCAAAGTAGAGAGAGAGAGAGAGAGAGAGAGAGAGAGAGAGAGAGAGAGAGAGAGAGAGAGAGAGAGAGAGAGAGAGCGAGAGAGAGGAGATAAAGAGAGCAAATGTACTACAGGCTTGGCTAGGCTGAGCTGTAGAGCGATGCTTGAGGGGGGACTGGACTTCAGACTCAGGCCCAGGCCCAGCAATGGGGAACATATTTGGGTTGAGTTGATACATTCCCTACATTAAGTAATGGAACAATGAACTGCAGGTTCTGACAGGGGCAATGAGCTCACATATCTTTGGGGATCTTATTGGGGATGGTCTGTCCAGACTCGTCACAAAGCTCAGAATAAAACCGAGCTGCATTACTGAAAATTACATGAGCATGTCTACGTTTGCTAAGCTGCTAAGCTTCCCAGTAAAGCAATGAAAACAATCAAGCATCCCAGAAAATAGGCCACGTTAACATACAGTTGAAGTGGGAAGTTTACATACACTTAGGTTGTAGGTATTAAAACTCGTTTTTCATCCACTCCACACATTTCTTGATTACAAACTATAGTTTTGGCAAGTCGGTTAGGAAATCTAATTTGTGCATGACACAAGTCATTTTTCCAACAATTGTTTACAGACAGATTATTTCACATATAATTCACTGTATCACAATTCCAGTGGGTCAGAAGTTTACATACATTAAGTTGACTGTGCCTTTAAACAACTTGGAAAATTCTAGAAAATGATGTCATGCTTTTAGAAGCTTCTGATAGGCTAATTGACATCATTTGAGTCAATTGGAGGTGTACCTGTGGATGTATTTCAAGGCCTACCTTCAAACTCAGTGCCTCTTTCCTTGACATCATGGGAAAATCAATCTGGTTCATCCTTGGGAGCAATTTCCAAACGCTCAGGAAGGAGATGCGTTCTGTCCCCTAGAGATGAAGGTACTTTGGTGCGAAAAGTGCAAATCAATCCCAGAACAACTGCAAAGGACCTTGTGACGATGCTAGAGGAAACAGGTACAAAAATATCTATAGTAAAACAAGTCCTATATCGACATAACCTGAAATGCCGCTCAGCAAGGAAGAAGCCACTGCTCCAAAACCGTAATAAAAAAAGACTACGGTTTCTAACTGCACATGGGGACAAAGATTGTACTTTTTGGAGAAATGTCCTCTGGTTTGATGAAACAAAAATAGAACTGTTCGGCCATAATGAACATCGTTATGTTTGGAGGAAAAAGGGGGAGGCTTGCAAGCCAAAGAACACCATCCCAACCGTGAAGGACGGGGGTGGCAGCATCATGTTGTAGGGGTGCTTTGCTGCAGGAGGGACTGGTGCACATCACAAAATAGATAGCGTCATGAGGAAGGAAAATTATGTGAATATATTGTAGCAACATCTCATGACACCAGCCAGGAAGTTAAAGCTTTGTCTCAAATGGGTCTTCCAAATGGACAATGACCCCAAGCATACTTCCAAAGTTGTGGCAAAATGGCTTAAGGATAACTAAGTCAAGAGATTGGAGTGGCCATCACAAAGCCTATAGAAAATGTGTGGGCAGAACTGAAAAAATGTGTTCAAGCAAGGAGGCCTACAAACCTGACTCAGTTACACCAGCTCTGTCAAGAGGAATGGGCCAAAATTCACCCAACTTATTGTGGGAAGTTTGTGGAAGGCTACCTAAAATGTTTGACCCAAGTTAAACAATTTAAAGGCAATGCTACCAAATACTAATTGAGTGTATGTAAACTTCTGACCCACTGGGAATGTGATGAAAGAAATAAAAGCTGAAATAAATTATTATCTCTACTATTATTCTGACATTTCACATTCTTAAAATAAATTGGTGATCCTAACTGACCTAAAACAGTGAATCTTGATTCCTGATTAAATGTCAGGAATTGTGAAAAACTTAGTTTAAATGTATTTGGCTAAGGTGTATGTAAACTTCCGACTTCAAATGTATGTAGCTTAAGAAACAAGGCTCATGAAATCAATAATTTTATAGTAACAGATGACATTCATAGTCTGACAATCTCACTACAGTGGTAGCAGTACATGGTTATAATATCTACAGAAAAACAGAAAAACAGAAATGCCAATGTTGGAGGTGTTGTCGTTTATATTCAGAACCACATTCCTGTAAAGCTTAGAGACAATCTCATGTTAAATACTGTTGAAGTAATATGGCTACAGGTTACTCTGCCTCACCTAAAGCCCATTCTTGTATGAAGCTGCTATAGACCACCATCTGCTATCAGTCAGTATCTGGTTAACATGTGTGAAATGCTTGATAATGTATGTGATATCAACAGAGAGGTATATTTTCTGGGTTCTTTAAATATTGACTGGCTTTCATCAAGCTGACCACTCAAGAAAAAACTAGTGCCTGCAACCTGGTTTAGGTTATCAATCAACCTACAAGGGTAGTTACAAACAGCTAAACACCTTCTTCGCCCGCTTTGAGGATAACACAGTGCCACAGACGCGGCCCGCTACCAAGGACAGTGGGCTCTCCTTCTCCGTGGCCAACGTGAGTAAGACATTTAAGCGTGTTAACCCTCACAAAGCTGACAACCCAGACGGCATCCCTAGTCATGTCCTCAGAGCATGTGCAGACCAGCTAGCTGGAGTGTTTACGGACATATTCAATCTCTCCCTATCCCAGTCTGCTGTCCACACTTGCTTCAAGATTTCCACCATTGTTCAGGTACCCAAAAAACCAAAGGTAACTGAACTAAATGGCTATCACCCCGTAGGACTCACTTATGTAATCATGAAGTGCTATGACAGGCTAGTTAGGGATCATATCATCTCTACCTTACCTGACACCCTAGACCCACTTCAATTTGCTTACCTCACCAATAGATCCACAGACGATGCAATCGCCATCGCACTGCACACTCCCTTATCCCATCTGGACAAGAGGAAAATCTATGTAAGAATGCTGTTCATTGACAATAGCTAAGCATTCAACATCATAGGAGACTGAAAAAATTTGGATTGGCACCTAAAACCCTCACAATCTTTTACAGATAACAATTGAGAGCATCCTGTCGGGCTGTTTCATCCCCCTGTATGGCAACTGCACTGCCCGCAACCGCAGGGCTCTCCAGAGGGTGATGTCACAGGAAGGCAAAAAAGATCATCAAGGACATCAAGCACCCGAGCCATTGCCTGTTCACCCCGCTATTATCCAGGTAAATACAGGTGCATCAAAGCTGGGACCGAGAGACTGAGAATCAGATTCTATCTTCTATCTGTTAAATAGCCATCACTAGCCGGCTTCCACCCAGTTACACAATCCTGCACCTTAGAGGCTGCTGTCCTATATACCTGTACATAGACTTGGAATCACTGGCCACTTTAATAATGGAACACTAGTCACTTTAATCATGTTTAAATTCTGTTTACATACTGCTTTACTCATCTGATATGTATCTACTGTATTCTATTCTACTGTACAGTGGCTTGTGAAAGTTTTCACCCCCTTGGCATTTTTCCTATTTTGTTGTCTTATAACCTGGAATTAAGATGGATTTTTGGGGAGTTTGTATCATTTGATTTACACAACATGCCTACCACTTTGAAGATGCTAAATATTTTATATTGCGAAACAAACAATAAATAAGACAAAAAAACAGAATACTTGAGCGTGCATAACTATTCACCCCCCAAAGTCAATACATTGTAGAGCCACCTTTTGCAGCAATTACAGCTGTAAGTCTCTTGGGGTATGTCTCTATAAGCTTGGCATATCTAGCCACTGGGATTCTTGCCCATTTTCCAAGGCAAAACTGCTCCAGCCCCTTCAAGTTGGATGGGTTCTGCTGGAGTAAAGCAATCTTTAAGTTATACCACAGATTCTCAATTGGATTGAGGTCTGGGCTTTGACTAGGCCATTACAAGACATTTAAATGTTTCCCCTTAAACCACTTGAGTGTTGCTTTAGCAGTATGCTGTGTTATTGTCCTGCTGGAAGGTGAACCTCTGTCCCAGTCTCAAATCTCTGGAAGACTGAACCAGGTTTCCCTCAAGAATTTCCCTGTATTTAGTGCCATCCATCATTCCTTCAATTCTGACCAGTTTCCCAGTCCCTGCCGATGAAAAACATCCCCACAGCATGATGCTGCCACCATCATGCTTCACTGTGGGGATGGTGTTCTCAGGGTGTTGAGAGGTGTTGGGTTTGCACCAGACATAGCGTTTTCCTTGAAGGCCCAAAAGCTCAATTTTAGTCTCATCTTACCAGAGTACCTTCTTCCATATGTTTGGGGAGTCTCCCACATGCCTTTTGGCGAACACCAAACATTTTTGCTTATTTTTTTCTTTAAGCAAGGTTTTTTTTCAGGCCACTCTTCTGTAAAGCCCAGTTCTGTGGAGTGTACGGCTTAAAGTGGTCCTATGGACAGATACTTCGATTTCCACTGTGGAGCTTTGCAGCGTATTCAGGGTTATCTTTGGTCTCTTTGTTGCCTCTCTGAGCAACGCCCTCCTTGCCTGGTCCGTGAGTTTTGGTGGGCGGTGCTCTCTTGGCAGGTTTGCTGTGGTGCCATATTCTTTCAATTGTTTAATAATGGATTTATTGGTGCTCCGTGGGATGTTCAAATTTCCAGATATTTTTTTAAATAACCCAACCCTGATCTGTACTTCTCCACAACTTTGTCCCTGACCTGTGTGGAGAGCTCCTTGGTCTTTATGGTACCACTTGCTTTATGGTTCCGCTTGCTTAGTGGTGTTGCAGACTCTGAGGCCTTTCAGAACAGGTGTATATATACTGAGATCATGTGACACTTAGATTGCACATGAGGTGGACTTAATTTAACTAATTATGTGACTTCTGAAGGTAATTGGTTGCACCAGATCTTATTTAGGGTATTCATATCAAAGGGGGTGAATACATATGCATGCACCACTTTTCAGTTTTTAATTTTTTTGAAATTTTGAAACAAATCTTTTTCTTTTTTTCACTTCACCAATTTGGACTATTTTGTGTATGTCCATTACTTGAAATCCAAATAAAAATCAATTTAAATTACAGGTTGTAATGCAACAAAATAGGAAAAACGCCAAGGGGGATGAATACTTTTGCAAGGCACTCTATTTTAGTCAATGCCACTCCGACATTGCTCAATCTAATATTTATATATTTCTAATGGGGATCCTTAAAAAATACAAATACAAAGATAATACAAATGACCCCCAAAATAACTTTGAAAAATCTTTCTTTGGAGATAAATATGGGAATGTTTGAGTTGGACAGAACTAATAACCTTGTATAGCCTATTCTGCTTGTCCGTTATTGGCTTATGGTGACAGGGGGTGCACCCCAAATGGCACCCTATTCCCTATATAGTGCACTACTTCTGACCAAAGCCTTATGGGCCCTGTTTAAAAGGAGTGCACTACAAACATCAGGGTTTCTATTACAACTGGCTCGGACAGGAAGTGATTGTCAGTAACCGAAAGGTTGCTGGCTTGAATCCCTGAGCTGACAAGGTAAAAATCTGTCGTTCTGTCCCTGAGCAAGGGAGTTAACCCACTGTTCCCTGGGCGCTGAAGACGTGGATGTCGATTATGGCAACCCCCTGCCCCTCTCTGATTCAGAGGGGTTGGGTTAAATGAGGAACACACATTTCAGTTGAAGGCATTCAGTTGTACAACTGACTAGGTCTGTATCCCCCTTTCCTGTCAACAAAAATACTCTATGATTTTGTAAAAAATGCACGAGGGTTCAGAAATGTTCATTTAGGCCTACCATAGCCACGGCATCACACATGTTTTTGATTGGCCTTATATTTCAACTGTAGGGTCAGAGTTCAGACTGGCTCGTCCCTCTCCCCGAAGTCCCCAACGTGTGTACACACGTGTTTCTGGGCTCTCCTGGAGCACGCACCCCCGTTCAGTGTGCTTCCTGTGTCATACATCCCTCTCAGTCACCTCCACCATCCCCACACCCCTCTGACCCATCCTATCCCCCTCCACCCCCATTCCCAAAGGTGCTCATGAAAACTTCGGACTTCAGAGAGAGTCGTCCTTCACAAGGCTAATTCATCTGGGCTAAGTCCTCCTTAATGAACTGATGAACTCACCAGTGAGGAGGAGGGGTGTTGAGGCTACTGTTATTAAAGAGAAGAGTGGGAGAAGAAAGAAAGAGAGGGAGATAGGGTGAGAGAGCAGTAGAGAGGAGGAGGAATAAAAAAAATAAAAAAATTGTGGTGGCTGATGGAACCACCACCCCCCCCCCCCCCCCCTCTGCTGTACCCGAGCCATCCCCGTAGTGGGGTTCGGCCAAACACCCCTGAGTCTGATCCTTATTAAAAGCACACAGGAACATCAAAGAGCAGACAGCCTAAAAAGTTTTATCACGAAGCATCACCTGGAATCCTCCTGATATTAAAAGTCTAAAGCGTTGCCATTCACCGTGGAGCTCTGGGGCTAACTCAGTAACTCAGGGAGCGGCGGGATTTAAGGTCCTGAAGGTCGTGGAAAGTTTGACAAAGATTCTCTTCGCTTAGTTATAAGCAGGTGGGCTGGGAAGACAGAAATTTGGAAAAGGGGGGCATCCATGTTTCTGTTCCCTTTATTACCAATGAGTGAGTAACAGAGAAAGGTCCAGACCTGCAGCCATCACACCACTCACTCACACAATTACCCTGCATTTGATTGGAACAAGGAAATATGAACCGGGAAGAAACAGAGCACAGGACACCCTCCACGCACACACCATGCAAACACAAACACACACACGCACACACACACACACACACACACACACACACACACACACACACAGCCAACTGTTCAGGGTAGATTACTCAGGTCAACGTAGCAGAGTGAGATAGAGCTTCCTTCATAGAGGGAGCCACATCTATTACTAGACATCGCAAGCAAGAAGCACACACACACACACACACACAAGCAAGCATATACGCACACACACACACGCACACATACTGTCAACTCCTTCTCTTGGCATTGTATAGACTTGACTCA
Organism: Oncorhynchus nerka; assembly: GCF_034236695.1. Lineage (NCBI taxonomy): Eukaryota > Metazoa > Chordata > Actinopteri > Salmoniformes > Salmonidae > Oncorhynchus > Oncorhynchus nerka. The sequence goes on along the minus strand of NC_088417.1, from coordinate 38,754,372 downwards.
AAAGAGAGCTCCAAGCCTCCAAAGGCAAAACACAGAGACCTCCTTCCATCTGGTTATCATTGTCTCCGTCCTCAGACACTGGCAACACATTTGAAATACAATGTGACTCAAAACAGAATTCCAAATCCATATAAATGTCAATACATAAAGAATACCTAACAGAGGCTCATGAAATGTATCACTACGAAGGCTTTGACACCACTATCTTCAATGATCAACAGTGTCTAGGATTGCAAAGGGATGGCTGTACAGTAAACTTTCTAAGTTTACCAGTAAACTACCGGAATTTTGGTATATCTCAAGGATTTTATGTAATCTATCACAAGATGTCTAGCGGCCCTTTTGGGGTACTTCAGATGATCACAGGTGTCTGTAATTATCTGTGTGGCCTTATCACATGTAAAATACATGAATTAATGAAATAAGACGACCAAAAAAAATAGAATGACAAAGCTGTAAAACATGATCCTAAATATAAACCATCAACTTAGTGAAAACCATTGGTGTTTGATATGAGGGTTTCAGTATAGAAGTACTTTTGAAAAGATGAGAGTATGGGTTTTCATATAAAGTTTTAACTAGTCAGTGACCAAATCTCGTGAGTAGAGACATCGGCGTCATGGAACGCCTCCTTTATTACTATAGTATAATAGCCACTTCCAACCAAATTTACATTAGACCAGAAAATATAGGGCTGTCGCTACATGTTGAAATGGTTGGGAATTTAAAGACTATAGTCAAGATAATGCCGGGCCGAGGTCCCCCCATTGGCATGGCTATCACTCAAGAGACCAAAACATGCCGGGTGAAGCTGGTGTGTGAAGTGGTTCAAACTACAACTCTACCAAAGGACAAGACCAGAGAACGTGGAGATAATTCCAACGCTGAAATGGTGAAGAAATCTACAAACTAAAGACCAATTATTCAGGCTGCAGCTGTTGAAATACTTCAGTCTGGTAAACGCATCCGATCCAAGAATATTTCCAAATGGTACTTTGAAGTATCCATATTAACAACAACTGACAGACTTTGATCTCTGGTGGACAAACCAGAGATTTTCTGTTGACTGAATATCCAGCAGACGGACCGATGATCAGAGAGGGACAACAAAGGCATACACTCATAAATATGTAACTTGAGCAGGTGTTCATGTTAAAAGTATTAGCATTTCATGAGTGTAGTTATCAACTGTATTACAGTGAATCCTCTCTGAGTTTCCCGCTTTTGAACTGTCCCCACCCCTTTCCTTTGTCTACAAAGCTGTCATATCAGCTTAGCCCACTAGGGACTTTTCAATCATGTCAGTAACCAATGTATGACCTTTTGGGTGTGTGTGTTTCTGTAATTCTGTGATCGATTTAAGTTAGTAAATAAATAATTAAACCAATTTGTATATCGCTGATTCATGATTTATGTTAGGGTTCATGCAGATATCCAAGGGTTTGCGATGTTCAGGAATGAGAAAGATGAGGTAATAATACATTAATAGAAGACTGTAGTCCATAAGGAAATAAAATATCTGAAGAGTTATATTCAGTAAATAGAAACTCTATAAACAACATGTTACTGTGGTGCCCCGACTTCCTAGTTAATTAAAAGTTACATGATTAGTTTAATTGCGTAATTAGATTACACATAGAGGATTGATTTGATAAAACACAGTCTTCACATTTAATGATAGTCAACGCTACGTCATCAGTATGTATTTGTTGTAAATATTTTGGTGTCAAACTGGTAGAAGTTGGGGAAAAAAGTTGGAAGAGTTGCAGAGTTAATTGAAAATAACGCCATTGTTGATAGAATGCTGTTTTCATTAATTAGGCAATTTTCTATGGAACCATATGGTCATCTACTAGAAACTCATCGACAATATGGACAAAGATATAAAAAAGGAATACTATATATGAATACAGTTTGAAATATATATTTTGTATTTTAAAAAACAGAAACACATTTGCAAGTAGTCGGCGCGAACAACAACAACAACGTTCTCAGTAACGATTCGAATAATACTCAGCATGCTTTGCAATTGTCCATTTTTATATGCACATTTATATTTAGTTAATTTAGCAGACTCTCTTATCACACTATAGTGCCATTAGACTTCTGATACCAATGAAGGTTGACAGGAGGCCACAAAATGGTGAACAGCTATAACTGTATAGAAAAGCATTTTCTATTTTGAAAATACAAATTACAGCTCTCGAATGTATCTTGTTAAAGAATGCATACATAGTTCAGCCCAGTGTAATACAAGTGGCAAAAATACTCAGAAGTAATTGAAATACATATTTCAAATACATGCAACAGAAATTTGGCCCATCTCTGATCACAGTGCTATTACTGGGAGTCATTTAGCTCAAGAACAAACACGTGAATTTGAGCTGTACTGAGCCCTTCATAGATGAGAAATAAATCAAATGTTGTTTGATAGACATCGTTAAATCTGTCTCGCTAGTTCTGAATGACTCTACCACAGCAAACATCGAGGGCGAGGATTACACTGAAAAAGGAGGCATTTATGAAATAAACGTGTTACGTTGCGTAACGAATAAATTCACACCACACTTGGCAAAACGGAATAATGACTTTCCGGTGCTGTGTTCAGTGACATTTCACCCAATGCCTTGGCTGTCTGCCCAGCATTTGTCTGTAAATAACGCTGCTGATCTTTTCAATTCCCTCTGTTGTTCAAGTACATCATGACCTGCAAATGTTTTTTTAATGTAAAAATGTACTCATTGTTTATTGATGTGTTGTTCATTGATGTGTTTGACAGATCGTCATTGTAAATCAGAATTTTCTCTTAATTGACTTACCTGTATAAATAAACGGTAAGAAAACTAAAGTCCATTCTCAGAACTCTTAATCATTCATAATAATAACTCAATCACACCTACCAAAGTGCAGACACTGATAATGCACACTGGATCTAGGGCCCCATTCCATTAGACATGAGAACCTTTGCGACAAGCATTCGATCTTGTCACTATCATAGATCCTTGAGTTACTCCCCGCCTTCTCAAGTGATCTGGACAAACTCAGGACCCTGATCATGAGGGATGATTTTCATAAGGTGCAACTTGATTAAAGTTCTCTTTGTCTTCAGATCAGGTTCTTGAGTAGGATCAAAGGTTTGGCCGGAAAGCCTCATTTAGCCACTTGGCATACTGGTACTTTATGGATAGTTGTGGAGTTAACGGGATTAGAAAAGTGACAGCTCTGCACTGGAAAGTCACAGAGAGAGCCCAGGGGCACCCAAAAACCCAAATACTGAGATTAACAGCACATCCTCTTTTTCCCACAAAGTTTTTGATGATAGCAGTGGCTGTACCAAAGACTTTAGTGCCTTGCAAAAATATTCATCCCTCTTGGCATTTTTCCTTTTTTGTTGCATTACAAGCTGTAATTTTAATGGATTTTTATTTGGATTTCATGTAATGGACATACATAAAATAGTCCAAATTGGTGAAGTGAAATGAGAAAAAAACCTTGTTTTAAAAAATGTAAAAATAAAAAGAAACAGAAAAGTGGTGCTTGATTATTGTTACGGTTTTCTTGCGGTGAAGGAGAGGAGGACCAAAATGCAGCGTGGTTGTTTCGATTCATGTTTAATAAAACGATAAACACGAACAATTAACGTACCGCGAAAACCTAACCAGCCTTATCTGGTGCAAACAAACACTGAGACAGGAACAATCACCCACGAAACACTCAAAGAATATGGCTGCCTAAATATGGTTCCCAATCAGAGACAACGATAAACACCTGCCTCTGATTGAGAATCACTCCAGGCAGCCATAGACTATTCTAGACAACCCCACTAACCACTATCCCATTACCTACAACAAACCCCTAGACAAAACACACCACATAAATACCCATGTCACACCCTGGCCTGACCAAAATAATAAAGAAAACACAAAATACTAAGACCAGGGTGTGACACATATGTATTCACACCCTTTGCTATGAAGCCCCTAAATAAGATCTAGTGCAACCAATTACCTTCATAAGTCACATAATTAGTTAACTAAAGTCCACCTGTGTGCAATCTAAGTGTCACATGATCTGTCACATGATCTCAATATATATACGCCTGTTTTGAAAGGCCCCAGAGTCTGTAACACCACTAAGTAAGGGGGAGGGACAATGTTGTGGAGAAGTACAGATCAGGGTTGGTTTATTAAAATAAAAAAGGTTTGAACATCCCACAGAGCACCATTAAATCCATTATTAAAAAAATTGAAAGAATATGGTACCAGAACAAACCTGCCAAGAGAGCACCGCCCACCAAAACTCATGGACCAGGCAAGGAGGGCATTAATCAGAGAGGCAACAAAGAGACCAAAGATAACCCTGAAGGAGCTCCACAGTGAAGATTGGAATATCTGTCCGTAGGACAACTTTAAGCTGTACACTGCACAGAGCTGGGCTTTACAGAAGAGTGGCCTGAAAAAAGTAATTGCTTAAAGAAAAAAATAAGCAAACACGTTTGGTGTTCGCCAAAAGGCGTGTGGGAGACTCCCCAAACATATGGAAGAAGGTACTCTGGTCAGATGAGACTAAAATGTAGCTTTTTGGCCATCAAGGAAAATGCTATGTCTGGCGCAAACTCAACACCTCCATCACCCCGAAAGCACCATCCTCACAGTGAAGCACGGTGGTGGCAGCATCATGCTGTGGGGATGCTTTTCATCGGCAGGGACTGAGAAATGACCCTAAGCAGGACAATGACCCTAAGCATACTGCTAAAGCAACACTCGAGTTGTTTAAGGGAAAACATTTAAATGTTTTGCAATGGCTTAGTCAAAGCCCAGACCTCAATCCAATTGAGAATCTGTGGTATGACTTAAAGATTGCTTTACACCTGTCACGTTCTGACCTTTATTTCTTTTGTTTTGTCATTATTTAGTATGGTCAGGGCGTGAGTTGGGGTGGGCAGTCTATGTTTGTTTTTCTATGATTTGGGGATTTCTATGTTTCGGCCTAGTATGGTTCTCAATCAGAGGCAGGTGTCATTAGTTGTCTCTGATTGAGAATCATACGTAGGTAGCCTGGGTTGCACTGTTTGTTTGTGGGTGATTGTCTATGTTGATTGCTGGTTTCAGCGCAGTTCTCATTAGCTTCACGGTTGTTATTTCGTTTATTGTTTTTGTATAGGGTTTCAGTGTTCAGTGTTTTCTTTATTAAAATTAATGATGAACACATACCACGCCGCATTTTGGTCCTCCAATCCATCTCGCCTCTCCTCTTCAGATGAAGAGGAGGACGACCGTGACAACACGAGCAGAACCCATCCAACTTCAAGGAGCTGGAGCAGTTTTGCCTTGAAGAATGGACAAAAATCCCAGTGGCTAGATGTGCCAAGCTTATAGAGACATACCCCAAGAGACTTGCAGCTGTAATTGCGTATACAACGTATTGAATTTGGGGGGGTGAATAGTTATGCACACTCAAACTTGTTTTTCACAATAAAAAATATTTTTCATCTTCAAAGTGTGTTGTGTAAATCAAATGATACAAACCTCCCAAAAATCTATTATAATTCCTGGTTGTATGAAAACAAAATAGGAAAAATGCCAAGGGAGTTGAATACTTTCGCAAGGCACTGTATTTACTGATAGAAAATAGATGTGTGTTTTTATGCAAAAACCATGGAATTGGAAATAACTTTTGAAGTAAAGTGGGTAAGTGTGGGTGTGGGTGAGTTTTTGTAGGATAAAGTTTGGAACTATACTTTCAAATGTGCTTCTCAGCAAATCCTGAAAATCCTTCCCTCCATCTCTCCCTCAAACTACTGTCATAATGACCCCAACCAATCAGTGGTGTCCATTCCTGCAGTGCAAGCCCACTTGTATCCCAGCTCCAAACCTCAAATGAATTACAATGAGATGAACAACTTGTGGTTATTGACTGGGAGTGGATTCCTCTTCATCCATGCTACAATATATATAACAGAACACACCCTAAACATTCCACATCTAGTGCTTCTACAGAGAAAAACTTGCTTTGTCATTTAGTTAAATGTTTGTTAATGTTTAGTAAAGTCAAGTAATTTCCCCTTGCGGATGAACCAAGTTTTACAAATGTAATTTAATTGTTTATCCAGTGATCATAATAGTGTAATTTCATTATTTCATTGTTAGAAACATTTTCATTTATTTTCCAACAACCACAACACACACATATTGGAGGATCAAGTCACAGATATTACACTACAGCACAAGCAAAATACACTTTTATACAAAGAAACAGAACTAATTACATGCTGTTGAGAATCATAATTACAAGCATATTAACCTCATATCTTACTCAGGGAGGCCACGGGGCTGAAAATGAATGAATGCAACAATCATGTCTCTGTCACTAGCAAACACAGTCATGAGTGGTATTGGTAACTCTAAAATTCACTCAATAGGCACCCTGGGAAATATGCAAATAAGGGTTAAAATCCTACAGCAGGACTATTAATTTCTGGAGGGCCAAAACATTTCAGATTTTGGGATGTTTGTATGGCCTCAAGAACCTTATTTGGCACCAACGTGTACATTTGGCTTTAAGAGTGTAGAGTCAAGAGTTATTAAAGGGAATTTTTTTAAATGTTAAACTTCATATTCATCATCTCTGGCACCACCCCAACATCAACATATATGAAAATAGGGCCTTTCTATGTTTTGTAGTAAAAAATATAGAGGAATATAAGTGTTTCCAATGACATCATCAACAAATTAGTAGACAATTTGTAGACAATGCACACCGATAATGCACAGCGATGATATCACTGGAAACACTTATCTTCAATGGCAGTGTGAAGTTGCTGGATATTGGCAGGAACTGGAACACCCTGTCTTAAATGTCAATCCAGAGCATCCCAAAACCCGCTCAGCCCAGTCAAAACTGTTCGCTGCTCTGGCCCCCCAATGGTGGAACAAACTCCCTCACGACGCCAGGACAGCGGAGTCAATCACCACCTTCCGGAGACACCTGAAACCCCACCTCTTTAAGGAATACCTAGGATAGGATAAAGTAATCCTCCCCCCCCCCCCCCTTAAAAGACTTAGATGCACTATTGTAAAGTGGCTGTTCCACTGGATGTCATAAGGTGAAAGCACCAATTTGTAAGTCGCTCTGGATAAGAGCGTCTGCTAAATGACTTAAATGTAAATGTAAATGTAAAACAGGCTCAATGGGTGACTTGTCTGGTGAGTATGCAGGACATGGAAGAACTGGGACATTGTCAGCTTCCAGGAATTGTGTACAGATCCTTGCGAGATGAGGCCGTGCATTATCATGCTGAAACATGAGATGTTGACGGCGGATGTACAGCACGACAATGGGCCTCAGTATGCCATCACGGTATCTCTGCATTCAAATTGCCACCGATAAAATGCAATTGTGTTTCGCAGACCAAGCGGTCACTTATTTCCAATGTAAATTCATGGCTCTTGCAGTTCACACGCGACTATCGGCAGGAACTAATTGCAGTGCACACATTTATACCGTACATGTAAACTTAAATGCCCACGCCAGTAAAAATCTACTTTTTTTGAGCTGAAAGACAATAGCCAGAGCTTACCCATGATGTTGCACAACGATGTAAGTCAATAAGTCATCATTTTGGTCAAAGTATGATATATTTGGACTCTCGAGGGGCGCGGCGGTCTAAGGCACTGCATCACAGTGCAAGAGGTGTCACTACAGCCCTTGGTTCAAATCCGGCTATGATTGGGAGTCCCATAGGGCGGTGCACAATTGGCCCGGCATGGACGGGGTAGGCCGTCATTGTAAATAAGAATTTGTTCTTAACTGACTTGCTTAGTTAAATAAAGGTTTTTAAAATATTATAATAATTTGGACTTGAAGTGACGAATCCCGAAAAGACCGCTTTGTGCAGATTCATGCCAATGATGTGTCTTTTCCTATGAAATGATATGTAAATATTTTTTTGCCTATGGTTTGTTTCAGGGCTGGGTTTTATTTGAAAGGTACTGTACCACCCACCAGCATTGCATTGTTAAATCATCAAAAACACCTGTAAAGTCCGCAAATCACGACTGAGATGAACAACATAATAGATTATCTTTGTCTACAGTAAAGATGGTGGATAAATTAAGATAGTTCACTCAGGCTGTTTACCCCCCCAAAAAATGTCAGGAGGAGTCTCCCATAGACACCAATGCAATTGCAGCTGGGTTTGGTCTACTTAGTTCATTGACTTTCATTGAACCAGAAAAAAAACTGCTTTTCGTTCTAGCCGACACCTAGCTGCCTAAGCCATGAAGCAAACTTTTTTCTATACCAGCAAATTATCATAATCCAAGTTTCAAATATTTTTGTGCTAGTCTTTCTAACAAAATAGGACCCTTTCCTTACATGCTTATGAGGAATCCAGCTCGAGGACCAGCTATAGCCTAGCTGGCTAATCTTTTGACAAAGCAGTGGTGGAAAAAGTACCCAATTGTCATGCTTAAGTAAAAGTATAGATACTTTAATAGAAAATTACTCAAGTAAAAGTGAAAGTCATCCCGTAAATACTACTTGAGTAAAAGACTAAAAGTATTTGGTTTTCAATATATTTCGGTATCAAAAGGATGGCTCGTTGTCAGGCTCAACAAGACTCAAATTTGCCCAGATGGCCACAAATTTGTCAACCCTTGTATTGGTCAGCCAGTTGCGCGCTTTGGTGTGTGTGTGTGTTCCAAAACAAGAACCAGTTGCGCTCTGAGGCGGCTGATGTTGGTGGGATTTGGAGGATGGTGGAGGCAACCGGAGGAATAATCTCAGATCCACAATGTCCCTTCTACCAGGTGGCTGATGAGATATGTTGGTACGACTGCCATATTGCAACTCCATCCCAAAGCCCTTGCTTGGAAGTGTACATCGCCAGACTGCCAAGAACCTTGACCTCATCCAGGCCAAGGTGGCGAGACATGGTAGTGATGACACCATAGGCCTTGTTGATCTCTGAACCAGACAGGATGCTCTTGCCAGCATAATTGGGGTCCAAGATGTACGCTGCGGCGTGTATGGGCTTCAGGCAGAAGTCTTCACACTTTTTGATGTATTTCAGAACTGCAGATTACTCTGCTTGGAGCAACAGTGAAGTGGGCAGGGCAGTATGTATTTCTTCTCTTACATCTGCAAGCAGAGTCTGAACATCAGACACAATGGAATTGTCTCCCTCAATCTGTGCAATGGCTAATGCTATAGGTTTCAGGAGTTTCAGGCTGCTTACCACTCTCTCCCAAAATACATAATCCAGGAGGATCCTCTTGATGGGGCTGTCCATATCGTCAAACAGTGATATGGCCATTTCTTCGAGAGACTCCTTCCGCTCCAGGAGACTGCCCAACATGATGACAACACCACCGCAACGGGTGTTGCTGGGCAGCTTCAATGTGGTGCTCTTATTCTTCTCACAGTGCTTGGTGAGGTAGATTGGTGCTATAACTTGATGACCCTTCACATACCTAACCATTTCCTTGGCTCTCTTTTAGAGTGTATCCATTGTTTTCAGTGCCATGATGTCCTTGAGCAGATTCAATGCATGAGCAGCATAGCCAATGGGTGTGATGTGAGGGTAGGACTCCTCCACTTTAGGCCAAGCAGCCTTCATGTTCGCAGCATTGTCTGTCACCAGTGCAAATACCTTCTGTGGTCCAAGGTCATTGATGACTGCCTTCAGCTCATCTGCAATGTACAGACCGGTGTGTCTGTTGTCCCTTGTGTCTGTGCTCTTGTAAAATACTGGTTGAGGGGTGGAGATGATGTAGTTAATTATTCCTTGCCCACAACCATTCAACTACCCATCAGAGATGATTCTAATATAGTCTGCTTTCTCAATGATTTGCTTGACCTTCACTTGAACTGTATCCAGCAAATGAGTAGATAAAGCATGTCTAGTTGGATGGGTGTATGCTGGGCAAAGAACATTCAGAAATCTCTTCCAACACTGCCTGTGAGCATCAGAGGTGAACCAGTTGCATACACAGCTCAAGCAAGACATTCATCAGCATTTCTCTGACTATGTTCCTCCATTGAGGAACTACTACAGCATGATCTTCAACCCATCACTGCCTGCACCTGCCCGCCCGTCCAACATCACTACTTTGGCGGTTCTGACTTAGAATATGTGGACAACTACAAATACCTAGGTGTCTGGTTAGACTGTAAACTCTCCTTCCAGACTCACATCAAACATCTCCAATCCAAAGTTAAATCTAGAATTGGCTTCCTATTTTGCAACAAAGCATCCTTCACTCATGCTGCCAAACATACCCTTGTAAAACTGACTATCCTACCGATCCTCGACTTTGGCGATGTAATTTAGAAAATAGCCTCCAACATTCTACTCAATAAATTGGATGCAGCCTATCACAGTGCCATCTGTTTTGTCACCAAAGCCCCAAACACTACCCACCACTGCAATCTGTACGCTCTCGTTGGCTGTCCCTCGCTTCATACTCGTCGCCAACCCCACTGGCTCCAGGTCATCTACAAGACCCTGCTAGGTAAAGTCCCCCCTTATCTCAGCTCGCTGGTCACCATAGCAGCACCCACCTGTAGCACACACTCCAGCAGGTGTATCTCTCTGGCCATCTCCAAAACCAATTCTTCCTTTGGCCACCTCTCCTTCCAGTTCTCTGCTGCCAATGACTGGAACGATGATTTGGCACAGTATTTGCAAATGTACACAGCTTTTCCTTCTATATTAGCTGCAGTGAAATGTCTCCACACATCGTAAAGATGAGAAAAATATGAGTAAAAAAAAAATATATACAATTAAAAGTACATATAAATAGTTAAGCAGTTAGATTAAATAACTACTTTGTAAGATACATGTTTTAAAATGAAACATGTATGGAAACAGGTGAATTAACACTCCTCATTTAGCAGTCTCAATCAAGCTAAAACCCACATGGTAGCAAAATCAACAATCAGAAATTGTTAACAAGTTAGAAATTATTTAAACACACTTTGCTGTAGGCTACTATTTACTAGTTAACAAAAAATCATGTATGTCATAAAATATATTCACCCCACCCAGTATTATAATACAAACTTACCAGAAAGCATGTAGTCCTTGGCTCAGACAGTGTAGAAGTGTGGGCTCAATAGTATCTCATTAGTGTGCAAGATCTTGGGAATCAGCTGTACATGTGATGGAAGAGTGCACTGTGCATGTAGAGGGTTGCAATTTCCATTGGATTGGGGATAGTTTAACCCAAAAAATGCCACAAGACCTAGAATTGCCTTATGTGTATCCCACAAAAAAAGGTTCACTGTTATAAGCTAGCTTTTTTGATGAATTTAAGCAAAATTACCAAAATTCCCAGGCTTAACTTCCCATGGATAATTTCTGGAAAAGTGGTGACCGGTCTGCTCCTGATCCCCGGGTTTGTCCCTTTGGTTGGCGTCCTGTAGCTGGAGCCAAAATTTACCAGAAAGTTTCCGACCCTTTGCAACCCTAATTATATCACTGCACTTTAAAGAAGGTCGACGACATCCGATCCTCGTTTGCTAAGTCAAACGACACCGCTGGTTCTGCTCACACTGCCCTACCCTGTGCTCTGACCTCTTTCTCCCCTCTCTCTCCAGATGACATCTCGCGTCTTGTGACGGCCGGCCGCCCAACAACCTGCCCGCTTGACCCTATCCCCTCCTCTCTTCTCCAGACCATCTCCGGTGACCTTCTCCCTTACCTCACCTCGCTCATCAACTCATCCCTGACCGCTGGCTATGTCCCTCCCGTCTTCAAGAGAGCGAGAGTTGCACCCCTTCTGAAAAAACCTACACTCGATCCCTCCGATGTCAACAACTACAGACCAGTATCCCTTCTTTCTTTTCTCTCCAAAACTCTTGAACGTGCCGTCCTTGGCCAGCTCTCCCGCTATCTCTCTCAGAATGACCTTCTTGATCCAAATCAGTCAGGTTTCAAGACTAGTCATTCAACTGAGACTGCTCTTCTCTGTATCACGGAGGCGCTCCGCACTGCTAAAGCTAACTCTCTCTCCTCTGCTCTCATCCTTCTAGACCTATCGGCTGCCTTCGATACTGTGAACCATCAGATCCTCCTCTCCACCCTCTCCGAGTTGGGCATCTCCGGCGCGGCCCACGCTTGGATTGCGTCCTACCTGACAGGTCGCTCCTACCAGGTGGCGTGGCGAGAATCCGTCTCCTCACCACGTGCTCTCACCACTGGTGTCCCCCAGGGCTCTGTTCTAGGCCCTCTCCTATTCTCGCTATACACCAAGTCACTTGGCTCTGTCATAACCTCACATGGTCCACACAGCGGAGTCAATCACCACCTTCCGGAGACACCTGAAACCCCACCTCTTTAAGGAATACCTAGGATAGGATAAAGTAATCCTTCTCCCCCTCCCCCCCCCCCCCTTAAAAGACCTAGATGCACTATTGTAAAGTGGCTGTTCCACTGGATGTCATAAGGTGAAAGCACCAATTTGTAAGTCGCTCTGGATAAGAGCGTCTGCTAAATGACTTAAATGTAAATGTAAAATGTAATGGTCTCTCCTATCATTGCTATGCAGACGACACACAATTAATCTTCTCCTTTCCCCCTTCTGACGACCAGGTGGCGAATCGCATCTCTGCATGTCTGGCAGACATATCAGTGTGGATGACGGATCATCACCTCAAGCTGAACCTCGGCAAGACGGAGCTGCTCTTCCTCCCGGGGAAGGACTGCCCGTTCCATGATCTCGCCATCACGGTTGACAACTCCATTGTGTCCTCCTCCCAGAGCGCTAAGAACCTTGGCGTGATCCTGGACAACACCCTGTCGTTCTCAAATAACATCAAGGCGGTGGCCCGTTCCTGTAGGTTCATGCTCTACAACATCCGCAGAGTACGACCCTGCCTCACACAGGAAGCGGCGCAGGTCCTAATCCAGGCACGTGTCATCTCCCGTCTGGATTACTGCAACTCGCTGTTGGCTGGGCTCCCTGCCTGTGCCATTAAACCCCTACAACTCATCCAGAACGCCGCAGCCCGTCTGGTGTTCAACCTTCCCAAGTTCTCTCACGTCACCCCGCTCCTCCGCTCTCTCCACTGGCTTCCAGTTGAAGCTCGCATCCGCTACAAGACCATGGTGCTTGCCTACGGAGCTGTGAGGGGAACGGCACCTCAGTACCTCCAGGCTCTGATCAGGCCCTACACCCAAACAAGGGCACTGCGTTCATCCACCTCTGGCCTGCTCGCCTCCCTACCACTGAGGAAGTACAGTTCCCGCTCAGCCCAGTCAAAACTGTTCGCTGCTCTGGCCCCCAATGGTGGAACAAACTCCTCACGACGCCAGGACAGCGGAGTCAATCACCACCTTCCGGAGACACCTGAAACCCCACCTCTTTAAGGAATACCTAGGATAGGATAAAGTAATCCTTCTCACCCCCCCTTAAAAGACCTAGATGCACTATTGTAAAGTGGCTGTTCCACTGGATGTCATAAGGTGAAAGCACCAATTTGTAAGTCGCTCTGGATAAGAGCGTCTGCTAAATGACTTAAATGTAAATGTAAATGTAATGTAAATGTGTCACTCCCTTTGTTTCCTTCCCCAGGCGTCATTGTTTCTGTTTCATGTCTTTGTGCTGTTAGTGTTCCTTGTTTTGTATTATGTTCTGTTTATTTTATTAAAACACTCACTCCGTGAACTTGCTTCTCGACTCTCAGGGCACTCGATACAAACGCTACCATAATCAGAATGAATGAATGAATGGATGAATGAAATTCATTGTGGGAGAGATTTGTATTTTACTGTAATTACAAGGGATTGGTTTCCGAGCAGGTTGGCTGCTCTGTAAAGTGTTTACACATTACAACATATTAATTAATATTTGGTGTTTTATATTACTTGCGCTTCTAAAGGCACTTCAACATGCTCAAACATTTAAAACTTGCTCCCACTCAAATCTGTCCCCTACACCTTTTATATTTCATGGGAACACTATAACCATAGACAAGTTACACTAGTACAGCATTCTCATTCACAGGTACAACAAATATAGGCTCTTACAAGGGATGCCTCAAAATAAGTTAATGAGCAGGAAACAACAATAATATGTGGTCCGATACTAGTGGTCTAAATAATTGTGGCACTCCAAAGATATGGTTCGATATGTCACGATCGTTGATATTAAGATGGTCAGAGCAAAGTGCAGGTTCCATCTGCACTTATGGTTCCATCATCTTTTATTAGAAGTGAAAACACGCAGAAAACAATAAAGCGCAAAACGAAACATGAAGTGCTCACAGGCAACTATACATAGACAAGATCCCACAACAAACAGGTGGGAAAAGGCTGCCTAAATATGATCCCCAATCAGAGACAACGATAGACAGCAGCCTCTGATTGGGAACCATACCAAGCCAACCTAGAAATAAAGAAACTAGAATGCCCACCCTAGTCACACCCCGACCTAACCAAAATAGAGAATAAAGGATCTCTAAGGTCAGGGCGTGACCCCCCCCCCCCCGCAAAACCTGACTCGATAGAGGAGGGTCCGGGTGGGCATCTAGCCTCGGTGGTGGCTCCAGTGCGGGACGTAGACCCCGCCCCGCTCGCGGATCCGCCCACTTCGGTGGCGACTCTAGTGCGGGAATCGTCGCCTGAAGCTCCGGACCATGGATCGTCGCCGGAGAAACCGGACTGTGGTTCGTCGCCGGACGCTCCAGACCGTGGATCATCGCCGGGGACTCAGGACCGTGGATCATCGCTGGGGACTCCGGACTGGGAACCCTCGCTGAAGGCTCTGGACTGGGACCCCTCGCAGGAGGCTCTGGACTGGGAACCCTTGCAGGAGGCTTTGGACTGGGAACCCTTGCAGGAGGCTCCGGACCATGGATCATCAATGGAGGCTCCGGGCCATGGATCATCACTGGAGGCTCCGGGCCATGGATCATCACTGGAGACTCCGGGCAATTTAAAATATATATATATTTCACCTTTATTTAACCAGGTAGGCAAGTTGAGAACAAGTTCGCATTTACAAATGCGACCTGGCCGAGATAAAGCAAAGCAGTTCGACACATACAACAACACAGAGTTTACACATGGAGTAAAACAAACATACAGTTAATAATACAGTAGAAAAATATATCTATATACAATGTGAGCAAATGAGGTGAGATAAGGGAGGTAAAGGCAAAAGGCCATGGTGGCGAAGTAAATACAATATAGCAAGTAAAACACTGGAATGGTAGATTTGCAGTGGAAGAATGTGCAAAGAAGAGAGAGAAATAATGGGGTGCAAAGGAGCTAAATAAATAAATAAATACAGTAGGGGAAGAGGTAGTTGTTTGGGGTAAATTATAGATGGGCTATGTACAGGTGCAGGAAACTGTGAGCTGCTCTGACAGCTGGTGCTTAAAGCTAGTGAGGGAGATAAGTGTTTCCAGTTTCAGAGATTTTTGTAGGTCGTTCCAGTCATTGGCAGCAGAGAACTGGAAGGAGAGGTGGACAAAGGAAGAATTGGTTTTGGGGGTGACCAGAGAGATATACCTGCTGGAGCGTGTGCTACAGGTGGGTGCTGCTATGGTGACCAGCGAGCTGAGTTAAGGGGGGACTTTACCTAGCAGGGTCTTGTAGATGACCTTGCGCCAGTGGGTTTGGCAACGAGTATGAAGTGAGGGCCAGCCAACGAGAGCGTACAGGTCGCAGTGGTGGGTAGTATATGGGGCTTTGGTGACAAAACAGATGGCACTGTGATAGACTGCATCCAATTTATTGAGTAGGGTATTGGAGGCTATTTTGTAAATTACATCGCCGAAGTCGAGGATCCGTAGAATGGTCAGTTTTACGAGGGTATGTTTGGCAGCATGAGTGAAGGATGCTTTGATGTGAAATAGGAGGCCAATTCTAGATTTAACTTTGGATTGGAGATGTTTGATGTGAGTCTGGAACGAGAGTTTACAGTCTAACCAGACACCTAGGTATTTGTAGTTGTCCACATATTCTAAGTGAGAACCATCCAGAGTAGTGATGTTGGACGGGCAGGCAGGTGCAGGCAGCGATCGTTTGAAGAGCATGGATTTAGTTTTACTTGTATTTAAGAGCAGTTGGAGGCCACGGAAGGAGAGTTGAATGGCATTGAAGCTCGTCTTGGGTTGACACAGTGTCCAAAGAAGGGCCAGAAGTATACAGAATGGTGTCATCTGCGTAGAGGTGGATCAGAGACTCACCAGCAGCAAGAGCGACATCATTGATGTATACAGAGAAGAGAGTCGGCCCAATAATTGAACCCTGTGGCACCCCCATAGAGACTGCCAGAGCCCCAGACAACAGGCCCTCCGATTTAACACACTGCACTCTATCAGAGAAGTAGTTGCTGAACCTGTCACGGTTCATGAATCCACTGCCTCCTTTTCCTTTTCTCTCTCTCTCTCTCTCTCTCTCTCTCTCTCTCTCTCTCTCTCTCCGTGTTTGTGTGGGCGTGGTTCCCAATCTCGGCCTGATTGTCTGCGCCAGCTGGAATCACTTATCTTCCCTTTATATGTTCTGTAACCAGTGTTTCTTGTTGTCAGATCGTTGTTACTTCCCTGAGGTTGTGTCGTGTGTCCGTGCTCATCTCTCGCCGCCCTTGTGTGGATTATCTGCTGTGCTCCTTCCTACCCATCCGGACACTCTCCCTGGGTTTCTCAGCACGCTCACATAGGAGGATGCGCCCCTAGTCCCTGGGTCGGATTCCGTCTGAGTACAGTCTGTCTGTCCTGTTGCTGCTGTAACCTGTATTCATTAAACCATCGTTGCTTGCATCTTGCATCCGCCTCTGTATTGTTACAGAACGATCTGACCAGACCATGGATGCAGCGAGTTCAACGAGTCTGACCGAATTCATTTCCCGTAGTATCACGAGAATGGATCAACAAGAGGAGAACATCTCCAGCACAGGTCGGGAAGTACAAGCCATTGCGACGCAGGTATCCCAGCTGACCCAACAATTACAACATCTGAGGGGTCTCGCTGCGCCACCTACACCGGCAGTTCAACCCGCCCGCCAGAGCCGGATTCCCAGCTAGAGCCACGGCTACCGACACCAGAGGGTTATTCAGGTGATCCTGACTATTGCAGAGCTTTTCTTACGAGATGTTCCATGCATTTCTCGTTGCAGCCACGGACCTTCAACCGTGAACAGTCTAAGGTAGCATTCGTACTCACACTGCTATCAGGCAAAGCGGCTCTTTGGGGAACGGCGGTGTGGGCGAACCAGGACCCATGCTGCACCTCTTTCCAGACACTCTCCGAGGAGATGAGAAGGGTCTTCGATCGGGCTGTGGCGGGTAGGGAGGCGGCCAGACTACTCGCTGACCTTCGCCAAGGAGACCGTTCAGTATCGGAATACTCCATCCAATTCCAGACGAGTGCTTCAGAGGTTGTTGGAGAATGGACTTTTTGTCAAGGCGGAGAAATGCATTTTTCATGCACAA
Organism: Oncorhynchus nerka; assembly: GCF_034236695.1. Classification (NCBI taxonomy): domain Eukaryota; kingdom Metazoa; phylum Chordata; class Actinopteri; order Salmoniformes; family Salmonidae; genus Oncorhynchus; species Oncorhynchus nerka. The sequence continues at coordinate 38,736,930 of NC_088417.1, read as the reverse complement.
TCCGTTCCATTCCTAGGTTACATCGTCTCGACTGAAGGTATTCGCATGGATCCTGACAAGGTTAAGGCTGTGGTGGATTGGCCAAGCCCAGATTCCCGTAAGGCCCTACAGAGGTTTCTGGGATTCGCCAATTTCTACCCCGCGTTTCTTCCTCCGTTCGACTGTGCAACTTTAGCCAGATAGTCGGCTCCTCTTACCGCCTTAACCTCCCCAGAGTGACGTTCAGGTGGTCCGATACAGCCCGAGGCTGCATTCGTCAAACTCAAGAGCCGCTTTGTTTCGGCTCCCATCCTCATGAGCTCCCGATCCCTCGCGTCAGTTCGTGGTGGAGTGGACGCTTCAGAGGTGGGGGTAGGTGCGGTACTTTCCCAACGTTCCTCTTCTGAGAGGACGACAAGATGCACCCTTGCGCGTTCCTTTCCCATCGGTTATCACCTGCGGAATCACTTCGCACTACGACATTGGCAACAGAGAGTTGTTGGCAGTGAAGTTAGCACTGGAGGAGTGGCGCCATTGGTTAGAGGGTTCGGGGTACCTTTTATAGTTTGGACCGATCACAAAAATTTGGAATATATCAGAACCGCCAAGCGACTCAACTCCAGGCAGGCGCGGTGGGCACTCTTTTCGGACGTTTTGACTTCTCTCTCTCGTATCGCCCGGGTTCCAAGAATGTCAAACCCGATTCCCTTTCTCGCATTTTTGACCATTCCGAACGCCCATCCACTCCCGAGTGCATCCTACCCGGGACCCTAGTGGTCTCCACACTCACATGGGAGGTTGAATCGAGGGTCAAAACGGCCTTAGAAGGGGTAACGCCTCCGCCCGGTTGCCCGCCTAATCGGTTGTTTGTGCCGGAGGGGTGTCGGTCCGATGTTATTCGGTGGGGGCATTGCTCCAACGTAGCGTGTCATCCAGGAGTCAGTCGCACTAGCTTTTGGTTAAGCAACGCTTTTGGTGGCCACTGATGGCTCGTGACATTCACAGTTTTGTCTTGGCTTGCTCGGTTTGTGCCACTGGGAAGACTTCTAATCGACCCCCAGATGTGTTACTCCAACCGCTGTCGGTCCCTTCGAGACCCTGGTCCCACATCGCTAGATTTTGTTACCGCCCTCCCGCCCTCCCAGGGCAAGACGGTTGTTTTGACCGTGGTGGACCGGTTCTCGAAGGCGGCTCATTTTATTCCCTTGCCTAAATTACCATCTGCCAAGGAGACAGCGGTAACTGTCGTGGATCACGTCTTTCGCTTACATGGTCTGCCGATGGACGTAGTTTCTGACAGGGGGCCCCAATTTGTGTCCAAGTTTTGGCAAGAGTTTTGTAGGTTACTGGGAGCGAGTGTCAGCCTGTCTTCAGGGTTTCATCCCCAGAGCAACGGTCAAGCGGAGAGGGCCAACCAAGATTTGGAGAGAGTGTTGCGATGTTTGGTTTCTAAGAATCCCTCTTCCTGGAGTCAACAACTCTCTATGGTTGAGTACGCTCACAATTGTTGCCAGTGGCAGCCACGGGTCTCTCTCCGTTTGAGTGTAGTTTAGGTTACCAGCCACCTATCTTTCCCAGTACGGAGTCCGAGGTGTCTGTTCCCTCCGCTCACGCTTTCATCCAGAGGTGCCGTCACGCATGGAGCAGAGCCCGTGAGACTCTTCTCCGGGTGGGGGCGCGCACCAAGACTAAGGCCGATCGCCACCGGTCGAAGCCTCCGGTATACGTCGTTGGCCAAAGAGTGTGGCTTTCTACTAAGAACATTCCACTCCGATCCGTTTCGAACAAGCTTGCCCCCAAATTTATCGGCCCGTTCAAAGTCACCAGGATCATTAGTCCGGTGGCGGTCCGGCTCCAGCTTCCTCCGGCGTATAGGAGAATTCATCCTACCTTTCATGTGTCTAAAATAAAACCTGTGTTTCAGGCACGCATTAACCCACCGGTCCCGGTTCCCCCGCCGCCACGACTTGTTGATGGGGAACCCACCTTTTCTGTCAATCGTATTTTGGACTCTAGAAGGAGGGGACGCGGATTCCAGTACCTGGTGGACTGGGAGGGTTACGGCCCGGAGGAGAGAAGTTGGGTACCTGCTAGGGACATTCTGGATCACTCCCTTATCGATGATTTCAATCGACAGGTAAATTCGCCTGGGAACGCCAAGAGGCGTTCCTAGGGGGGTATTGTCACGGTTCATGAATCCACTGCCTCCTTTTCCTTTTCTTTCTCTCTCTCTCTCTCTCTCCCGTGTTTGTGTGGGCGTGGTTCCCAATCTCGGCCTGATTGTCTGCGCCAGCTGGAATCACTTATCTTCCCTTTATATGTTCTGTAACCAGTGTTTCTTGTTGTCAGATCGTTGTTACTTCCCTGAGGTTGTGTCGTGTGTCCGTGCTCATCTCTCGCCGCCCTTGTGTGGATTATCTGCTGTGCTCCTTCCTACCCATCCGGACACTCTCCCCTGGGTTTCTCAGCACGCTCACATAGGAGGATGCGCCCTAGTCCCTGGGTCGGATTCCGTCTGAGTACAGTCTGTCTGTCCTGTTGCTGCTGTAACCTGTATTCATTAAACCATCGTTGCTTGCATCTTGCATCCGCCTCTGTATTGTTACAGAACCAGAAGAGGCAATCATTTGAGAAACCAAGGCTATCGAGTCTGCCAATGAGGATGTGGTGATTGACAAAGTCGAAAGCCTTGGCCGGGTCAATGAATACGGCTGCACAGTATTGTTTCTTATCGATGGCTGTTAAGATATCGTTTAAGACCTTGAGCGTGGCTGAAATGCACCCATGACCAGCTCTGAAACCAGATTGCATAGCGGAGAAGGTGCGGTGGGATTCTAAATGGTCGGTGATCTGTTTGTTGACTTGGCTTTTGAAGACATTAGAAAGGCAGGGTAGGATAGATATAGGTCTGTAGCAGTTTGGGTCAAGAGTATCCCCCCCTTTGAAGAGGGGGATGACCACAGCTGCTTTCCAGTCTTTGTGAATCTCAGACGACACGAAAGAGAGGTTGAACAGACTAGTAATAGGGGTTGCAACAATTTCAGCAGATCATTTTAGAAAGAAAGGCTCCAGATTGTCTAGCCCGGCTGATTTGTAGGGGTCCAGATTTCGCAGCTCTTTCAGAACATCAGCTGACTGGATTTGGGAGAAGGAGAAATGGGGAAGGTTTGGGCGATCACTGGAGGTTCCGGGCCATGGATCATGGAGGCGCACTGGAGACACGGTGCGTAGAACCGGCACACATTGTACCGGAACACTGACACTCTCCTCAAAGTGAGTGCGGAGAGCTGGCACGGGTGGCATCGGACAGCTAACACGCTCCTTGGGGCGACTGTCTTGCCTCTCCAGCCAAACCAACAGCTCTCTCTCATCACTCTCCTCAACTTTCGCATACCACTCCTCGCTCAATCTATCCCAATATTCCTCCTCGGTCTCTGAATCACCCCTCAGCATCGCCGACCACCCCGTGTGCCCCCCTAAAATATTTTTTGAGGCTGCTTCTTGGGCCTACGTTGTGGCCGCGAACCCCAGTGTCGTCGCTGTCCCTCCTTCGCTGCTTCCGCCTGCTCCCATGGAAGGTGATCCTTTCCGCACAGGATTTCCTCCCACATCCAGGATCCCTTCCCGTCCAATATATCCTCCCACGTCCAGGATGTCTGCTCCTCCTGGGTACGCTGCTTGGTCCGTGGGTGGTGGGATCTTCTGTCACGAACATTGTTGTAAGAATCGGACCGAAATGCAGCTTGGTTTGGGTTCATCATCTTTATTACGTGAACCGGCAAAAAACAATAAAGAACAAAACGAACGTGAAGCTATGCAGTGCTCAAGGCAACTATACGTAGACAAGATCCCACAACAAACAGGTGGGAAAAGGCTGCCTAAATATTATCCCCAATCAGAGACAACGGTAGACAGCTGCTTCTGATTGGGAACCATACCAAGCCAACCTAGAAATAAAGAAACTAGAATGTCCACCCTAGTCACACCCCGAGCTAACCAAAATAGAGAATAAAGGATCTCTAAGGTCAGGGCGTGACACATTATCACTTTTATACAATGGGTTACCAACATATTCAAATAATGATTGACATATTTTCATTAAAAACTTTATTTTGATGAATTTATTAATACTATTTCATCCTTCCACAAGATACGGTCCCAACACAAATCTAGGGTTGCTACCCAAGCCGGCTGGTCGTTCGTACTATAGGTTCGGTTGCCAGAGACGAGACTCAGTCGTTCAGACTTTTTGTTCTGTATCTACTGGCTGGCAACGTTCTTATCCCTTGCTTGCTAGCTAGCCAACTATGGCTAACTCACATTAAACAGTGCAGCCAGAATAACAACAGTAGCTGCATTTGTTTAAGCTGTTTCTAGTGACATTTATTTGAATGCATCCATAACAATGAGCTATTGAGGTGCGATTTATCCTGGCATAGAAATTGCGCTGTCTGGTCAAGACACTGTTGTTCAGAGGAACTAGCCAACAACACAGCTAACACAATCACTTCAAATTGAAGGTGGAAAGACTGAAAACTAGCTGCACTTTGTTTCGTTTTTAACTTTTTCAATTGACATTTCTTTGTATATATCCCAAAAAATGATGCCAGGTGATTCATGATTTCAACTGGCGGAGAACAGCTGCCTACCTGTCTGTCTCGTCCCAACATGCTCATTACTATGGGACAGCTTGAGATCGAATTTGAATAATGAAACAATGTTGCAAATGTTGCAAAAGTTTTAGTCTAAAAGAAATGTGAGATAAATTCTAGATGCATTTTATAGTGGAGATCAAGTTTATAAATTCCCTTGCTGGGCTGATGAGACAGTGGATTGCACAGTCAGATTGAACAGAGTAAATCGTCATTTTAACATCATATATTTAGTTGGTGGTAACTTGTGGAATAGACACCGGCTGGAATGAGGTTTTAACCAATCAGCATTCAAAATTAGACCCACCTGTTGTATAAATAGCCATAGCACAGTGACATAATTGTGTAATAAATCCGTAATAAATCAATTTAATACACCATCACAAAAAAAAGAGTGTGTAGGCAGGTCTATGATGGAGGAATTTTCTATTTATTTCAAATCAACAGAATAGCACATTTTGAGTTTACTGTTTCAAAGGCTGAAATGAGGCCCAGCAATCTGGAGGCCAGTCAGATCAGATTTGTTTACATTAGATTAGGCCTACACGCTCTTACACCAAACAAAGTTATGGAAATAATAACAGTAGGCTATAATGTAGAGCACAGTAAAGCAGTACAAGCAATAAGTCACCTCGGGGGTTTGTGGTATATGGCCAATATACCACGGCTAAGGGCTGTTCTTGACCAAACGAGGAGTGCCTGGACACAGCCCATAGTTGTGGTATACAGGCCATATACCACAAACCCCTGAGGTGACATATTGCTATTATAAACTAATTACCCAAGTAATTAGAGCAGTAAAAATACATGTCTTGTCATACTCGTGGTATACGGTCTGATATACCACGGCTGACAGCCTATCAGCATTCAGGGTCTCGAACACCTCAGTTTATAATAGAAGTTATACAGTGCAGCTGGTGATAGGCAGAGTGATGATGGCTCGAAGAAGCCTGTTCATGGTCGGAAAAAATGTATTTGGGACAGGTGTCAAGCACCTTGATGAGTGATGGATAGGACCGACACTCTTGTACCTTTCATTTAAACTGCTGTACAAAAACAGTTCTGTGTCCTCCACAGAAATGCCATAATGGGTACTGGGTGGCTATATCATTAGACCAAATTAGTCCGATCGGGACAGGCAGACAGCTGCGGCCTTCATTGTCCCATATGAATCGTTCTAAAAACGACTGTTGAGATCAATAAATTGTCTGTCCAATATCTCATTCCATGATGCTTTTCCCCACTGTAGATGTAACAAGCGAGTCCCCAAACCTTGTTGGCAGTTTTCTGTTTCGGGAACTGGTAGCTGACATCCCAGTTGTGGATTTCATTTTTGGCCATCATTTGTAAGGTTAATGATTTTATTGAATTCACCTTTAGAATTGTCTCTGAATGTACTGAAATTGTCTTTAAAGCCCTCAATTAGATTGATGCAATCAGTGATTGATATAGATTGGGACTGGAGGCCCTTCGCAGCGAAATCACTGATATAAAATAACTTAGCAAATGCTCCAACATCCTCTTCTATATGAGGTCTCTTGAAAAAAATGTAACAGTGAGCTTTGTTTGGCCATTTACTTGTTTTTGCTAGCTAACGGTGAGTAGCCTACACAGTGTAGCCTAGCTTACACAGCGCTAGCTGTTTACTGCACATGGGTATCAGTGTGCCAGAACCAGTCCATTATTTTGAAATTGACAAGCTGGTAGTTCCTTTTTTCTCTCATTTTATTTGTATTGTTTTTCCTGGTAAATAATCAAGTCTACTTCAATTTCATTAAATAGGCCTACATGAAATAGATTTTATGTACAGCACTAGATTTTATGTGGGCCTACCTTTAATTAATGAAAGAGTTCCTTGAGTGTCCTGAAAGGCATCTGCCAAATATGATGTATTTTTATCATGGTTGTCAATATACTGTATAGCGCTTTTCCCTTCCCACCCCTCTCGGCTGTATTCTATGAATTATATCAGCTGGTGTATCTTTAGGCCAGTGCATGACTTGGACCGTTTAGGTGCAAGAACTCCTCAATACTTTTGTGCTAATATTCTATAGGAGGTTCCGGTGAGCTCCTGCCCAAGTCAAGCACTGTCTTCAGGCAAAAATGTAAATATTGTCCCATTTGGAACACTGACAATTTATTGCTCAATCTGATTGCTTGGGCCTGGCTCACCAGTGGGTGGCCCACTCGTGCATACACAGCTGCTTCACAATCATCTGTGTCAGAAAGCAATTTCCATTCCCAGAGCCCCCGTCAAAAACACTGTCATCATCAGGACTGGCATATCATAGATATTAGAGCTTTGGGGCGACACACAGAGAAGGTTATTACACATAGCACATCCTAGAGAAACCCCCGAATAAGGCAGATCAGCACTAATCAACAAACGAGCAAAATGGACATTCTCAAAGCACAGCTCAGAGGGTCTAAGGAACACAACAAATTGGGTGGTCAATTGAGACCTCCGTGGGTGTTATGGGTGCATACCAAATAGCACATGGGTCCTGGTCAAAAGAAGTGCACTATATAGGGAACTAGGGTTCCATTTGGGACGTAGCCTAGCTCTTTATACTATTTTACAGAGGAGTGGTTTAGATCAAGTTCTCTAATCACTACAATGATGGGGGAGATGTTTGTTTAAACGCCAGTATCCACAGGCTAAACAGGGCTGTGAGATGGTTGTTGTGTCTGTAGGAGCATTGTGTGTTCTTGCCTAGTGAAACAGCCAGTAGGAGTCATTAAGTGCCAAGTGTTGAGTGTTGACAGATACACGTGGCATATGTTTCCGAGCAGATGGCCAGCATTACTTCCAAGACCTCAATCTGCTTCTTCATTTGTGCATTTGACGCTGATTAAAGTCAAAGCATGTCTAGACCTCATAAACTCTATGTAAACAGACCAGGGATCACATGTATCAAGAGTCTTAGAGTAGGAGTGCTGATGTAGGATCAGTTTAGCCACTTAGAGCACAATGAAAAAGGTTACATGGACAGGGAAGACCGGGGCCCATATCCACAAAGCATCTCAGAAAAGGTCCTAGGAACCCTGTTAGAAACCTGTTTTAAGACCAAAAGAAAACCTATCTCAAAGTAGGTTTTAGGATGATGTTAAGACATTGCCCATACAAACTCTGAGCCAGGAGTAAAATCATCTGATAAAAGTTTATCTCATCTGGTAATCACGACAGTTTGAGGTACCACAATGGAAAGATAGCGATGACGCTCATTGCCATTGTTGCAAATGATGGGGAATAACTTGGCCTCCCGAGTGGTGCAGAGGTCTAAGGCGCTGCATCTCAGTGCTTGAGGCGTTACCACAGACACCCTGGTTCCATTCCAGGCTGGATCACAACGGGCCATGTTTGGGTGTCCCATAGGGCGGCGCACAATTGGCCCAGTGTTGTCTGGGTTTGGCCGGTGTAGGCAGTTATTGTAAATATGAATTTGTTCTTAACTGACTTTCCTAGTTAAAAATATATATATAATAATGAAGAATTGTGATGAGGCATTGCCAACTGCGAACTCTACAGCATGCTTCAGACCACCACGGTGAATGAGACTGTACATCAAATGTCGCAATGGTAAAGCGTTTCATATCATTTTCGCCTGACACATCACTTAGCCTACTACTAATTCTTGCCTATTATGTTGTCATGGCATAACCATTTTTTAAGAAATTCTGATATTTTGGATAATGTGATGTGTGCATATTGCAATGTTCTATCATTAATCACAAACACATACGCCATAGATGCTGTCAATTGCCAAATGTATCATTTTCAACCAAAAAAAATTAAACAATGTGATATTGTGCATCAAACGGATGAACTTCAAATAACCAGTTGGGTTGGAAATAACATGACGTAGGTTAATGAAATAATCAAACAAAAAAAAATGTGATTATTTTTTTGCCTAGTGGTTATAATTACGTTGGCATATCTTGTGAATTAGGCCTCATGTAAAATCCTTGTCAGAAGCGCAAGTAGGCCTAGATTATTTATGGGTTGATCATCGAAACGTTCTTTCAACTCCAAAGCACTTGCCTGTCTGTGGCGCAGGAACCACTGACTCGCTGCCTTTTCTGTCATCAAGAATCCTGCTGGTAGCTCTTAACTCGTTAGGACAGCTCACAATGTCCCCTAAATATCTGTCGAATAGGTGGGACTCTTATGACTAAAGAGGCTTCATTGCATAGCTTTTATCTTTACCCATAAGAGTAGGAATAAAAATGACTCTATTCTCAGCACTTTGTGGATACGGACCCTGATCCCAGATCAGCAATCCTAATCTGAGACACTTTCAGAATATCGGCCCTGGTACAGACCTGAGAAACCACCCTTACAGAAAAACAACAAGAATGTCACGTGATAACATGTTGCACATTTGATCAAGTGATCTCATGTGATCTTATGTGAAGTTAATGTGATAACGTGACAACATGTAAAAGCAACATGTGATAACATGAAAGAACACATAAATGTGACAATATTACGCCTTTACAGGTCTGGAAAAACATCCTATGGACAGATGAGACAAAGATCATCTTGGAAGAGAAGAGTATGAAGAAGGGAAGGAACTGCTTATGATCCTAAGCATACCACCTCATCTGTGAAGCATGGTGGCGGTGGTGTTATGGCGTGGGCATGTATGGCTGCCAATGGAACTGGTTCCCTTGTATTTATTGATGATGTGACTGCTGACAAAAGAAGCAGGACGAATTCGGAGGTGTTTGGTGCTATATTATCTGCTCAGATTCAGCCAAATGCTTCAGAACTCATTGGACGGCGCTCTACAATGCAAATGGACAATGACCCGAAGCCTACGGCGAAAGCAACCCAATACTTTTTTTAAGGCAAAGAAGTGGAATGTTCTGCAATGGCCAAGTCAATCACCTGACCTGAATCCAATTGAGCATGTTATTTCACTTGCTGAAGGCAAAACTGAAGGCAAAACGCCCCAAGAATAAGCAGGAACTGAAGACAGCTGCAGTAAAGGCCTGGCAGAGCATCACCAGGGAAGAAACCCAGCATCTGGTGATGTCTATGGGTTCCAGATTTCAGGCAGTCATTGATCGTAAAGGATTTGCAACCAAGTATTAAAACTCATAATTTCATTTATGATTACATTTATGTCCAATTACTTTTGAGCCCCTAAAATTGTGTGTGTGGGGGGGGGGGGGGGGCTATGTATAAAAATGTTTGTACTTCCTACACGGTTCATACAATAATTTGGACAAAACCGTTAAATGAAAGATGAAAGTCTACACTTAAAGCACATCTTGATTGTTTCCTTTCAAATCCATTGTGGTGGCGTACAGAGCCAAAATGATGCAAATTGTGTCACTGTCCAAATACTTATGGAACAACTGACCTCAGCTCAACATGTGAAAATATCTATTAAAGTGTGATTTTCACATGTGAAACTGTGAATTTCAAAATTACTGGAGATTTCGGTAACTTTGTTAAATTCCGAGTAGCTTTGCAACCCAACCCAGAACACAGCAGAAGAGAGAATGGAGAACACAAGAGAGAGTGGATGGAGAATTCATCAGACAAGCAAAGCAGTCTGATCCAATAAGAATCACCCAGACATGAGTGGCGTGTCAAAGATCCAATCCGATTCCTTCAGACATGATTGGCTTTTCATAGAGGGAACACCAGTGGTGTAAAGTACTTAAGTAAAAATACTTTAAAGTACTACTTTCGTATTTAATTTTTTACTTTTTTTTAAACAAGAACGCTGCCGTCTGGTTTTCTTAAAATAAGGAATTTGATATTTTTATTTGGATACTTAAGTATATTTTAGCAGTTACATTTACTTTTGATACTTAATAAGTATATTTAAAACCAAATACTTTTAGACTTTTACTCAAGTATTATTTTACTGGGTGACTTTCACTTTTACTTTTACTCAAGTATGACAATTGGGTACTTTTTCCACCTACTGGATAACACCCCCAATCCACCAGACATTCCGTCCGGATATACCAGACACACCTCTGTGTGTGTGTGTGTGTGTGTGTGTGTGTGTGTGTGTGTGTGTGTGTGTGTGTGTGTGTGTGTGTGTGTGTGGGGGGTGCTTGTATACTGTCCGTGTGTGTATGTGCATGTGCTTCAACCACTCTCATTCAGGCTGTATTTTGTAAGAATGGCCTGAATGTTTAGTCTCACTTTTAAAAGTTCTTATTCTGGTAAGTCATACCCAAATAATGTTGTTTATTCGTCCTATACTCTATATTTGTTGCCAAAGCATAATTTGGAGAAAAAAAACAACTTCAAAACCACACCTGAAACTTGATGTCATGTTGGGTCATTGGCTGAGCTGGCCAATCAGTGGTGTACTTGCATGAATATTGTTAATGACCGGTATACGCCCACGCCATTCTATTGTTGGGGTACGCCCACACCATTCAAAGTTGCTTTTTAACATGCGTGTTTAAAAAAATTGTAAGGACAACTATTTCACTCATATTGTCTTTAATTACAGGTAATATTTCATAAAATCTGGAAACACTGAACAGTTGGTTTAATGCTTCCAATTGGGTTGAAATGTAATGAGGCAAGAAAAACACAACATAGTGCATTTGTCAGCGGTCAGTAAAAGGCAAAGCCTGGGAGAATAGATGTCCTTTGTTGAAGGGGTAACTGAAGAGGTTGATCTCAGTAAATCAGGACGCAGATATGGAGAGGTCAGCAGAAACATGAGAAATTCAATAGACCAGAAGAGAGTGAACATGAAACCATTGATTTTCTCAGAATCCCCTAAAGGGATAGTTCAAACAAATTACAAAATGACACCTTAGTTTCCTTACGCCGTAAGCAGTCTATGGACAAGGTATGACAGCAATTCATGTTTTGGTTTAGTTTCCCTGGCACTGTTTCCACATGTTAATGTTTTAGCATTTGTGCCACAAATCCGATTCAAGTCATGGGACCGATATTAGCATTTTTCGCTCATCATGTCCAAATCATCCAAAAGTATCTCAAATTAACCGTGAAGCTCAACAGAGTCACTTTTAGATAAGTTGAACTTGATGTGCGAAAAATGCTAATATCTGTTTTAATAACTTTAATTTGTGCCACAAATGCTAAAACACTAGCATATGGAAACAGTGCCAGGTAAACTAAACCAAAGCATGGATTGCTGTCATACCTTGTCCATAGACTCTACAGGGTAAGGAAACCAATGTGCCATTTTGTAATTTGGGTAAAGTATCTCTGCAGCAGGTGGTTCAAAAAAAGTGGAAAAGCGGTGCATCTGTCTACAGCAGTTTGTTCGGAACATCTTTTTAAACTAATACATTTTTTAAAACACCGTGAAGCTGGAATGGGACAAAAGCAGGCAAACAGGTGCTTGCAAGTCCTTGTGCTTCGGCACTAAAAACACACCATTAACTCAAGGGTACATTAGCTTTTATCTGAAAGCCGTGGCCCTAGTTAAAGTTAACAAAACGTGACCCTATGTTAGTGTATTGTTACTCTTAGGGTGAGGCTATGGGCTGCCCCTTAAATCTTACGGTTTCAGACACAGTAACTGAAGAGCCCTTGAAGGACTGCTTTAAATCCAACTTGAAAACAGCTGTTTAGCATCTCTGGAGAGGCTAAATGTATTTCTAGCAGGGAGGGAAGTGTGGATCAGCCCAAGTGCCCGACCGATGTAATCAGCCTCCTCCCCAGACAGGAAGACAGACAGACAGACAGACAAACAGGCAATCGGGGGGGGGGGGGGGGGGGGGTGGAAGGACAGTAAGCAGACATATAGACAAAAGGACAGACAGATGGACAGAGATACAGATGGAAGGACAGACAGATGGACAGAGATACAGCTGGAAGGACAGACAAACAGACGGGCGGACAGCTGGCTAGTGCCGGTTGTATTTAATGGAATTAAATGTTTAGAGAAGGAACGACCTGGGAATCGTATTTAAGATGTCCCGCTGTACCTACCGTAACCTTTACGCCCATGAGTTGTATTTTCACAGGTGCATTCCTCTGTGAAGAAGCACAGTGTGATCCTCATGCCAGCACTGCACTTATCAACTCCCTATCATTAAGCTACCATGCTACAATGTCTAATGTTAACACTGGACATTGTGACAAATGGAAAGTGATAAGTGACTATGTGTAAGAGATTTGACCTGGCAGCCTGTAAATGAATAAAAAATATAGAATGTGTGTGTGTGTGTGCATGTGTGTATTTGTATTGTATTTGACCTCGCCACAAGGAGAATATTATGTGTAAACCAACACCCAAGCTCACGCAATCCCCTGGTGATAGAGCCCTGCTCTGGTCGTGCCTCCCCTCGGCCCTAGCTATCGTTCTATAACCGTTTAATACAAACTTGTGGGATTCTGACTAACCCCTATAATCCACAATAACATTATCCCAATGGCATTTGGGAACATAAAGTGATAACTGCACTGAGAAAAACAATGTGTTCATCACAGCAAATGTCTGTCTAGCTTTCTCAAAATTCCCAGGTTTTCCAGGAAACCGGGGGATTTCGTGGAAATTATCAGAATTTTGCAACCCTAATCACAGAATGGGGATTTCCCATTCCAATGCAGGACTCCTCTCCATTATTCCTTACAAAGTGTTGAGGCCAAAACTTATTGGTCAGTTCAATTAATAATGACTTTCAGCCATTCCAGCATCATTAGTTAACATATCAGTTATACCTGGATTAAAGTCATGGATTCATTTTGGCGCCCTTCTTCAATCCAGCTGCCATTTGTACCTACATAAACAACATGGTCCTCCTGTATGTAACTGGTGAAATTATATGAGATACCACACACAGCCCTGTGGTATCCCAGAGAGACAGGCCTGCCTTGGATGCTAAACCCAGCAGCTGTCTTTTAATCCTGGGATAGAGAGAGAGAGAGAGAGCGAAAGAGAGTATGGATGCATGTTTGGGAGGGAAACCTGACACTCTCGTCACCTGGCTCTGGACCACAGGATGGGGGATGTGGGTGGGGGAGGGGGACTGCTGCTGAAGAGGCCATTTTGTGTTTCCCTCCCAAGCCATTCTGCATACAATCTGAGTCCTGCCCTACACACAACCTCCTGACGACTTTTCAACCATGGCGCTGCCCTGATGCAGATCCCTCTCACTTTCCGCACATGACTCACACACACACACACACACACACAGTCGGAGACACAAATAGACACGCCCGAAAACTGGTGCATGTGCCAAAAGGAGTAGGTATCGTCCTCTACAGCTGACGCGCACACACACACCGGTTCGATGACCTGACAGGGCTGTGTGTAGCAGCCTACTCTCTGGAGGGGATTTGCAGAGACTGGCAGTATTCCATTGTGTCTGTGCTCACGTGGCCTGTCAATCACCCTGTCACTGTGGAGATGATGTCCCAGAGTGGGTGCCTGCACTGCACCAGCGAAAGGAGAGACGAGAGGCACAGCTGCAACTATCATATATGCCTCACATGCAATAAGCATCATCAGGCATCATCATCCCATCATTGCATTGACCACATTAAAAACACATTGGCCCGTATTCATAAAAGCATTTTCATGAAGCGCTGACCTAGGATCAGGTCCCCCTGTCTATGTATCCTTATTCATCCTAGATCAGCACTCCTACACTGAGACACTTGATGAATATTGTGCGTTTTACTAGAGAAATAGTGGCTGCTTATAACCATGTGTCTGTCCTCGGTGACTGTGTGGTGTTGTGGTGCACGGTGAGGCTGAGGTACCACTGGAGAAATAAGTGGCTCAAGGTGAGCATCACCTCGACAAGACAGAGAGCGCACAGTGATCACCAAACCCCTGTACGCACAGACTGCATCTATCTAGCGATGACATCAGGTCAGCACGGGCAAGATGGAGAGCATTGCATCAACACACTGAGCATACAAAACATTAAGAACACCTGCTCTTTCCATGATATAGGCTGACCAGGTGAATCCAGGTGAAAACTGTGATCCCTTATTGATGTCACTTGTTAAATCCACTTCAATCAGTGTGGATGAAGGGGAGGAGACAGGTTAAAGAAGGATTTTTAATCCATGTGACAATTGAAATATGGATTGTGTGTTTGTGCCATTCAGAGGGTGAATGGGCAAGACAAAACAACTAAGTGCCTTTGAACGGGGCATGGTAGTAGGTGCCAGTGCACCGGTTTGCGTCAAGAACTACAACGCTGCTGGGCTTTTCACACTCAACATTTTCCTGTGGGTATCAAGAATGGTCCACCACCCAAAGAACATCCAGTGAATTTGACATAACTGTGGGAAGCATTGGAGTCAACATTGGCCATCATCCCTGTGGAACGCTTTCGACATCTTGTAGAATCCATGCCCCGGCGAATTGTTCGTAATGTTTGGTATACTGAGTGTATATTGCAAGGGCAACTGTCACCTAAAGTAAGATATATCCGAAGACATTCACTGTGTGAGCGTAGAATAGAGTGACCCTTGACATTGATGTCTGTGTTTAGCTGGTGTCCCACTGATGTGCCCTATAGTGTAGATCACAGGTTAGGGGCAATACAAAACGTCCTACTAATCTAGCTTCAGACATGTCATGCATATGGATGATGGTACACAGTACATGTGCCGTTCCATTGCAGGCATAATAAGTCTATCTCTTCTGATTTGAGGCATATCAGGCCTGGGTTCAAATATTATGTGAAATAATTTCAAATACTGTGTTTGATTGAGCTTGCCTGGCGAAATGTAACCAGTAGAATAGTCCAAACAGTCTTAACCCCATCCATCTGGCACTCCAGGCAAGGTAAAGCAAATGCTGAAAGTATTTGAACGATTTCAAATAGTATTTGAACCCAGGTCTGAGGCATTCTGTTGCTTTCACGGGACAAATATCTCAAAGAGAAGAGTAAAAAAAAAAAACACTTACAGTATATATACAGTGGGGAAAAAAGTATTTAGTCAGTGTATGTACTGTATGTAAACTTCCCACTTCAACTACAGTGGGGCAAAAAAGTATTTAGTCAGCCACCAATTGTGCAAGTTCTCCCACTTAAAAAGATGAGAGAGGCCTGTAATTTTCATCATAGGTACACTTCAACTATGACAGACAAAATGAGAAAAGAAAATCCAGAAAATCAAATTGTACGATTTTTTATGAATTTATTTGCTAATTATTGTGGAAAATAGGTATTTGGTCAATAACAAAAGTTTATCTCAATACTTTGTTATATACCCTTTGTTGGCAATGACAGAGGTCAAATGTTTTCTGTAGGTCTTCACAAGGTTTTCACACACTGTTGCTGGTATTTTGGCCCATTCCTCCATGCAGATCTCCTCTAGAGCAGTGATGTTTTGGGGCTGTTGCTGGGCAACACGGACTTTCAACTCCCTCCAAAGATTTTCTATGGGGTTGAGATCTGGAGACTGGCTAGGCCACTCCAGGACCTTGAAATGCTTCTTACAAAGCCACTCCTTCGTTGCCCGGGCGGTGTGTTTGGGATCATTGTCATGCTGAAAGACCCAGCCACGTTTCATCTTCAATCCCCTTGCTGATGGAAGGAGGTTTTCACTCAAAATCTCACGATACATGGCCCCATTCATTCTTTCCTTTACACGGATCAGTCATCCTGGTCCCTTTGCAGAAAAACAGCCCCAAAGCATGATGTTTCCACCTCCATGCTTCACAGTAGGTATGATGTTCTTTGGATGCAACTCACCATTCTTTGTCCTCCAAACACGACGAGTTGAGTTTTTACCAAAAAAGTTCTATTTTGGTTTCATCTGACCATATGACATTCTCTCAATCTTCTTCTAGATCATCTAAATGCTCTCTAGCAAACTTCAGACGGGCCTGGACATGTACTGGCTTAAGCAGGGGGACACGTCTGGCACTGCAGGATTTGAGTCATTGGCGGCGTAGTGTGTTACTGATGGTAGGCTTTGTTACTTTGGTCCCAGCTCTCTGCAGGTCATTCACTAGGTCCCCCGTGTGGTTCTGGGATTTTTGCTCACCGTTCTTGTGATCATTTTGACCACACGGGGTGAGATCTTGCGTGGAGCCCCAGATCAAGGGAGATTATCAGTGGTCTTGTATGTCTTCCATTTCCTAATAATTGCTCCCACAGTTGATTTCTTCAAACCAAGCTGCTTACCTATTGCAGATTCAGTCTTCCCAGCCTGGTGCAGGTCTACAATTTTGTTTCTGGTGTCCTTTGACAGCTCTTTGGTCTTGGCCATAGTGGAGTTTGGAGTGTGACTGTTTGAGGTTGTGGACAGGTGTCTTTTATACTGATATCAAGTTCAAACAGGTGCCATTAATACAGGTAACGAGTGGAGGACACAGGAGCCTCTTAAAGAAGAAGTTACAGGTCTTGGAGAGCCAGAAATCTTGCTTGTTTGAAGGTGACCAAATACTTATTTTCCACCATAATTTGCAAATTAATTAATTAAAAATCCTACAATGTGATTTTCTGGAGAAAAAAAATCTAATTTTGTCTGTCATGGTTGAAGTGTACCAATGATAAAAATTACAATTACCTCTCTCATCTTTTTAAGTGGGAGAACTTGCACAACAGAAAATTATGTCATGGCTTTAGAAGCTTTGGTACCACATTGATCTGAACAAACAATAGTAAGCAAGTATAAACACCATGAAGCGTGCAAATCCATCCCAGAACCACAGCAAAGGACCTTGTGAAGATGCTGGAGGAAACAAGTACAAAAGTATCTATATCCACAGTATGACGAGTCATATCTCGACCTGAAAGGCTGCTCAGCAAGGAAGAAGGCACTGCTCCAAAACCGCCATAAAAAAAAGCCAGAATACGGTTTGCAACTGCACATGGGGACAAAGATCGTACTTTTTGGAGAAATGTCCTCTGCTCTGATGAAACAAAAATAGAACTGTTTGGTCATTATGTTTGGAGGAAAAATGGGGAGGCTTGCAAGCCGAAGAACACCATCCCAGCGCGGGGTGGCAGCATCATGTTGTGGGGATGCTTTGCTGCAGGAGGGACTGGTGCACTTCACAAAATAGATGGCATCCTGAGGCTGGAAAATTATGTGGAGATTTTGAAGAAACATCTCAATACATCATTAAGGAACTTAAAGCTTGGTCGCAAATGGGTCTTCCAACTGGACAATGACCCCAAGCATACTTCCAAAGTTGTGGCTTAAGGACAACAAAGTCAAGCTATTGGAGTGGCCATCACAAAGCCCTGACCTCAATCCTATTGAAAACTTGTGGGCAGAACTGAAAAGGTGAGTGCGAGCAAGGAGGCCTACAAACCTGACTCTGTTACACCAGCTCTGTCAGGAGGAATGGGCCAAAATTCACCCAACTTATTGTGGGAAGCTTGTGGAAGGCTACCCAAAACGTTTGACCCAAGTCAAACCATTTAAAGGCAATGCTACCAAATACTAATTGAGTGTATGTAAACTTCTGACCCACTGGGAATGTGATGAAAGAAATAAAAGCTGAATAAATCATTCTCTCTACTATTACTCTGACATTTCACATTCTTAAATTAAAATAAAATGGTGATTACTGACCTAAGAAAGGGAGTTTTTACTAGGATTAAATGTCAGGAATTGTGAAAAAACTGAGTTTAAAAGTATTTGGGTAAGGTGTATGTAAACTTCCGCCTCTACAACTGTAAATAAGGTATTTCTGTTTTTTATTTTTAATACATTTGTTAAAATGTTTTCGCTTGCACATTATGGGGTATTGTGTGTAGATTGCTGAAGGAAAATAAATATTTAATCAATTTTAGAATAAGGCTGTAACGTAACAAAAAGGGGTCTGAATACTTTCCGAAGGTAGTGAGCTTGATGTGGTCTACAAACTAAAAACAAATGGTTTTATATAGTACCAAATAAGGGTTATTTGGCTTGTAACCGGAACCCTTTTAGTGCTAAATGGAACAATTTTTTAAAGGTTCACTAAAGAACCATGCCCATAAGCTTACAGTTGGAACCTGTCTGGTGCTACAGTATACAGAACCCTTTACTAAGGTTCTATAAAAACCATTAAAAAAAGGTTATTTATAGCACCAAAAAAAGGGTTCCGCTATTGTTACAACCCTTTTTGGGGCTCCATAGGATCCTCTTTACCCCTTTTTCTCCCCAATTGGTAGTTACAGTCTTGTCCCATCGCTGCAACTCCTGTACATACTCAGGAGAGGCAAAGGTTGAGAGCATGCATCCTCCGAAACACGACTTCGCCAAGCCGCACTGCTTCTTGACTCACTGCTCGCTTAACCTGGAAGCCAGCCGCACCAATGTGTTAGAGTAAACACCGTACCGCTGGCGACCGAAGTCGCCCATACACCACAAGGAGTCACTAAAGCGCGGTGGGAAAAGGAAATCCCAGCCGGCGAAACCCTCCCCTAACCCGGACGACACTGGACCAATTGTGTGCCGCCTCATGGGTCTCCCGGGCGAGACACAGCCTGGGATGGAACACGGATCTGTAGTGACACCTCTAGCACTGCGATGCTGTGCCTTAGACCTCTGTGCCACTCGGAAGGCTACATAGGACCCTTTTAATGGTTATTTATAGAACCTTTATGGAGAATGGTTGAGCAGTGAAATTGTTTTGTGATGTATATATGATCCTCAGATGTTGCAGAGCTAGCACACCTGATTCAACTTGTCAATAAAAAACAAAATTACAACCAATGGAATTGTAGAAACATAATATGGCAATTAAACCAGATTAAAAAACCCTGTATGGTTCTACAAAGAACCTTTGGAGTTGAGAAAGGTTCTTTGGGTCAGTATGGTTCTACATAGAACCATCATCGCCCTTCCCACCCTCATGTTTTGGTGTGTAGCCAGCCTTGATACCAACCCAGAGACCAGGCACCCTGCCAGGTTAAGTGCCATAAGGCATCAGTGTGGCCCTTATCACTGTCAGGGGCCCCTGCCAGTGGCCCTATCATTGACTCCAGGTGACAAATGAGCATTATGACAGATGATGCTACTTGCGGTGACACACAGCAACTAAACCACACTCTCATGGGAATCCTATAAAATCATAAGCAATTAATGGTCCTTGACATGATTTTATGGATTTAATGACTTTGAATCCATGACTGAATGCATGAATATCCTAACTGCTTGTAATGCCTTTATAACATAACATAGCGGTATGTAAAGGAAAATATAATATTACAATCCCAAAATAGAGGGTTAGATAGGTAGAAATGCTATTGAGGAGGTTTGGAGCTTGGCCATATTAATAAGCACATGGGGGAAATATGGGTGCAGGGACTGTGACTACTAAAAAAATATTGTAAATGTATAAATGTAGCTCTAGCCTTATTGTATCATCAAGTACGTCTAAACAAGATCATTAGAAGCCAGTCATTTACCAAATATATAGACTGCTATATCAGCATTATTTTCCCAAATATTAATTATCCAAGCCAAGGTCAGTGTGGACACAAGCTCGAAACTTGAAAGCAACAAACCAAGAAGCAATCAAGAGTAGTGCTTACTGTGTAATTTGGGGCTGGCTTTGCGGTCACTGGGAGGAAGCTGGTCCGCGAACTGCACCCGATGTCCCGACATGTTCGATAGGCTATCTCTCAAGTCAAGGGGCACGTTGCACCACCACCTTCGCAGCTTGTTTCAAAGTATCCAACAACTTCCACCGATATGGTTATGTCGCATGGGTGACCGTATCTTGCAACTCTTGCTCCTTGGACGTGCATACAGCTCAAATATAAAATATTGTTCAGATTGTCATTCAGTTTCGCCTTTCGTCTCTCTATGCCATTTGCTGGCAACAGATGCCAATACTGCAGCAGAAGCGGTCGAGGCAGCTTGTGATCCGGATCTGCTTTTACTACCGCGCTCACCTGACTTACTAACTGACAGCTGGTTGTGTGTGGAGCACTGGTTCATTATAGCAAATAGAGCGGGAGAGGGAGAGGCGAAGGCTAGTATATAGGCAGAGCAGAAAGGCACTGGCTGGTATATACGCAGAGAGGAAAAGGCACAGGCTGGTATATAGGCAGTGAGGAAAAGGCACAGGCTGGTATATAGGCAGTGAGGAAAAGGAACAGGCTGGTATATAGGCAGAGAGGAAAAGGCACAGGCTGGTATATAGGCAGAGCAGAAAGGCACTGGCTGGTATATATGCAGAGAGGAAATGGCACAGGCTGGTATATAGGCAGTGAGGAAAAGGCACAGGCTGGTATATAGGCAGAGAGGAAATGGCACAGGCTGGTATATACGCAGAGAGGAAAAGGCACCGGCTGGTATATAGGCAGTGAGGAAAAGGCACCGGCTGGTATATAGGCAGTGAGGAAAAAGGCACAGGCTGGTATATAGGCAGAGAGGAAAAGGCACAGGCTGGTATATACGTAGAGAGAAAAGGCACCGGCTGGTATATAGGCAGTGAGGAAAAGGCAACGGCTGGTATATAGGCAGTGAGGAAAAGGCACAGGCTGGTATATACGCAGAGAGGAAAAGGCACAGGCTGGTATATACGCAGAGAGGTAAAGGCACAGGATGGTATAAACGCAGAGAGGAAAAGGCACAGGCTGGTATATAGGCAGTGAGGAAAAGGCACAGGCTGGTATATAGGCAGTGAGGAAAAGGCACAGGCTGGTATATAGGCAGTGAGGAAAAGGCACCGGCTGGTATATAGGCAGTGAGGAAAAGGCACAGCCTGGTATATAGGCAGTGAGGAAAACGCACCTGCTGGTATTTAGGCAGTGAGGAAAAGGCACAGGCTGGTATATAGGCAGTGAGGAAAAGGCACCGGCTGGTATATAGGCAGTGAGGAAAAGGCACCGTCTGGTATATAGGCAGTGAGGAAAAGATACCTTCTGGTATATAGGCAGTGAGGAAAAGGCACCGGCTGGTATATAGGCAGTGAGGAAAAGATACCTTCTGGTATATAGGCAGTGAGGAAAAGGCACCGGCTGGTATATACGCAGAGAAGAAAACATACCTGCTGGTATATAGGGAGTGAGGAAAATGCACCGGCTGGAAGATAGAAAGCGAGGAAAAGATACCTGCTGTTATATAGGAAGAGAGGAAAATGCACCGGCTCAAAGATAGGAAGAGAGGAAAAGATACCTGCTGGTATATAGAGAGAGAGGAAAAGCTCATGTTTTTTGTGCATTAAAAAAACATTGGTATCCACATGACTGCAGAATTACATCATAACAGTTTACAGCCGCTGTTCTTATTATTTTGGAGTCAGGGGAAATAAAACACGCGGCCATAAAATAGCCAAAGATACACAAAGTCAAACCAGACAGTACATGTTAAAAAAACGTGTATATATATAAATATATATATAAACGTGTATATATATAAATATATATATATGTATATATATATATATGTATATATATATGTATATATATATATATGTATATATGTATATATATATATATATATATATATATATATATATATATATATATATATATATATAAAGTATTACAATAGCAAAAGAAGCCTACAAACGATGTGGGGAAAAGTAGACACAAGGTAACTTAACCAAGGCATGCCTAAAGGGGACGACTGTGACCGTTATGTGTAGTGGTGTCCTAACTTTGGGGTTAAGGCTACCTAAAGCAAACATTCCTTTGGACATAACAGTTAGGCCTACTGTTTATGTATTGATGCTACGTGAAGGCAAAAGTATCTAAAGATAATTTGATTCTATACTGTGCAACGTTTCAATCAACCCTGTGAAACAAGTCAATTGAGGGGTCTATACCGCCATCTACTGGTTATGCACGGGAATAAAGCAAACTATAAAACCAGCCACTTTTATTGTCACTTCTGGAGATAGAAAAAGCCGAGGTCACCCCGATTCCATGTCTAGTGTGTGTGTGAACTTGCACGGGGATTAAAATAACGTCAGTAAACCAGAGTAAAATATGTAAATAGAACACCAAATGTGTTTTTTTTTTTTTTTTTCAGTTTGCGCTCCAACACCTTACAAAGGCCTAAAGCTGAACAACACAGTAACTTTAACACTTATAACTTAAAACCCAATAAACCATCCCCAGAAGAGGAGACCTACGTGCACACTGTAAAAAGTGGGACGGCACTGTTGTTCATCTGAAAGTGCCTTTTCTAATCGTTATGATTCAAAATTAGGCTTTGGTTCGTTCAACCTGTTCTATTAAATTTGTCTGAAATCAAATAACGAATTCGACAGATCAAGGAGATTTTTTTTTTAATTGAATGAAAGCTTCTAAATTGCTTTCAACACCTCATGTGAATTCGCCTTGCATGGCAGTGGGTGTAATGTAGTGGTCGCAGAAGAGTTGGAGTCGTGGCGTATTTGGGGGCGTGGCTTTCAGTTGTTTTTTTTGGGCCACCTGTGAGAGTTAATGTCATTCTAGGTAATGTGTTGATTTTTTAAATATATCATTATTGTAATTATTGGTCTTGTTTCTTATTTTGTATTATGTTGTTTATTCATTGAAACACTCACACTCTGAACTTGCTTCCCGCACCTCTCAGCGCACACCGTTACAATTATATGTTCACTGCCAGCACTGGATCTTAAATTATATTTTGCGTAAGAACTATGATATTAAAGGGGCTGGCAAGGTTTCCATTGACGAGATGGTCACCACTTGGTTACAATATTGTAAACAGTACATGTGAAAGTCTTCTGAAAATAAAGTGTTTGGAGTCCAGCTTGGTTAAGAGGACATTTATTTAATTGTTTGTATCCAATTGAAGAAATTTGGATAGCTAATCCCAATGTGAAAATTAAATTTGGTACAACATTAAAAATGGGTTGTATATAAACTCTGAAAAAAAAGTGTCCTCTAACTGTCAACTGTGTTTATTTTCAGCAAACTTAACATGTGTAAATATTTGTATGAACACAACAAGATTCAACAACTGAGACATACAGTAAACTGAACAAGTTCCACAGACATGTGACTAACAGAAATGGAATAATGTGTCCCTGAACAAAGGGGGGTCAAAATCAAAAGGAATAGTCAGTATCTGGTGTGGCCACCAGCTGCATTAAGTACTGCAGTGCATCTCCTCCTCATGGACTGCACCAGATTTGCCAGTTCTTGCTGTGAGATGTTACCCCACTCTTCCACCAAAAAAAACTTAAAGTTCCCGGACATTTCTGGGGGGAATGGCCCTAGCCCTCACCCTCCGATCCAACAGGTCCCAGACATGCTCAAATGGATTGAGATCTGGGCTCTTCGCTGGCCATGGCAGAACACGGACATTCCTGTCTTGCAGGAACTCACGCACAGAACGAGCAGTATGGCTGGTGGCAGTGTCATGCTGGAGGGTCATGTCAGGATGAGCCTGCAGGAAGGGTACCACATGAGGGAGGAAGATGTCTTCCCTGTAACGCACAGTGTTGAGATTGCCTGCAATGACAACAAGCTCAGTCCGATGATGCTGTGACATACCGCCCCAGACCATGACGGACCCTCCACCTCCAAATCGATCCCGCTCCAGAGTACAGGCCTGTGTAACGCTCATTCCTTCAACGATAAATGCAAATCCGACCAACACCCTGGTGAGACAAAACCGCGACACGTCAGTGAAGAACGCTTTTTGCCAGACCTGTCTGGTCCAGCGACGGTGGGTTTGTGCCCATAGGTGACGTTGTTGACAGAGATGTCTGGTGAGGACCTGCCTTATAACAGGCCTACAAGCCTTCAGTCCAGCGTCTCTCAGCCTATTGCGGAGAGTCTGAGCACTGATGGAGGGATTGTGCATTCCTGGTGTAACTCGGGCAGTTGTTGTTGCCATCCTGTACCTGCCCCGCAGGTGTGATGTTCGGATGTACCGGTCCTGTGCAGGTGTTGTTACACGTAGTCTGCCACTGCGAGGATGATCAGCTGTCCGTCCCGTCTCCCTGTAGCTCTGTCTTAGGCGTCTCACAGTACGGACATTGTCATTTATTGCCCTGGCCACATCTGCAGTCCTCATGCCTCCTTGCAGCATGCCTAAGGCATGTTAATGCAGATGAGCAGGGACCCTGGGCATCTTTCTTTTGGTGTTTTTCAGAGTCAGTGGAAAGGCCTCTTTAGTGTCCTAAGTTTTCATAACTGTGACCTTAATTGGCTACCGTTTGTAAACTGTTAGTGCCTTAACGACCGTTCAACAGATGCATGTTCATTAATTGTTTATGGTTCATTGAACAAGCATGGGAAACAACCCTTTACAATGATCTGTGAAGTTATTTGGATATTTACGAATTATCTTTGAAAGACAGGGTCCTGAAAAAGGGACATTTATTTTTTGCTGAGTTTAGTTTGAATTAATGGTATTTATTAGGTTTAACTAAAGGGGAAAAGTAAGTTGAGTGTTGAATGAAATAGGTTACAACTTGAAATATTGTTGTTAATAATCAAATAAATCTGTTGGCATTGAATCATAAACTGAACAAAAATATTAACGCAACATGCAACAATTTCAAAGATTTTACTGAGTTACAGTTCATAGAAGGAAATCAGTCAATTTAAATGAATTAATTAGGCCCTAATCTATGGATCTCACATGACTGGGCAGGCGGGCATCCATGGGTGGGCCTGGCACGGCATAGGCCCACCCACTTGGGAGCCAGGTCCACCCACTGGGGAGCCAGGCCCAGCCAATCAGAAAGAGTTTTTCCACACGAAAGGGCAGACAGAAATACTCAGCAGCAATGCGTTTGCATTGCGTTGCAGAGGCAGTTGCAGTGTGTTCTGTGTGGGGGATACGTTGGATTTATAGAACGTATGCATCAAACTGTATGCCTGGACGGCCTGACAGAAACGGTAGCAGAAGGTGAATGTTGAACTTTTGTTACACACCTATCCAGGTGATGTTGAGTAACATTTTGCGGAATGACGCTGTCGGTGTGATCAAGGCGTTATTGTCCCCAGCACAAAGTGCACCTGTGTAATGATCATGCTGTTTAATCAGCTTCTTGATATGCCATATCTGTCAGGTGGATATATTATTTTGGCAAAGGATGTAAACACATTTTTGCAGAAAACTGGAGAGAAATAAGCTTTTTGTCCGTATGGAACATTTCTGGGATCTTTTATTTCAGCTCATGAGACATGGGACCAACACTTTATATGTAGCTTTTATAATTTTGTTCAGTATAGATTTAGTATCAACAAATGTTTATTTAACCAGTTGACACCATTTTTTTTTAGCTTGATACAGAGTAATTCCAACCCATTCACTTCAAACAAAATACATCAATGTATGGGAAATAATACAAGCTCCTTCAAGCATCACTTGGAACTAACATTTTGTTGTTTAGTCTATTTACAACACAACATTTTGAAATATAACATGTGCGTGCACTGCACTTCAATTCGGGTACAATACAAAACTTAGAAAATGTCATTAAGGCAATGTTGAAGTCACAAACACACAGAATCAAAGTGCAATCGGTTTAAAGAGAATGAGAGAGAGCGAGAGAGAAAGAGAGAGAGGCTGATTAACATTTGAATGCAGCAGTTGAATAACTATTGGTTTCAAATGTGACCGTTTTGCTCAATGTACATTTTAGACAGTGATGCTGCCATCGACTTGGCCAGCTCTTCGTCCCGTTTCCTTTGCATCTGAGAGTGATGAAACCACTCGTCATACTCTGGGTTGGCCACACACCTGTCCAGCAAGACATCATAGTGTCCGTTGCTGAGCCAACTCAACCAGACAGCGGGTTTGGACGAATCATCTTCCCCCAGGTAGTGCACCATGGTTGAAACCGTGGGACTCTCCAAGCTACCTCCTGTGGTTAGGTAAATGTTCACATTCAACATCTGACTCATCGCCAGAAGCTCCGGATAGCCCGCCCAGGCGCCGTCCTGAGCTGCATTGATCAAGAACTCCCCGACATCTCCCTCAATGATGGGGTTAAACTCATCCAGGTGGTCGGCGATATGGTGCATTGTCTGCTCTCTCAGCTCGCTGTGCATAGACTGCTCTCCGTAGGCGGCTTTGCACACCGCCCTGTACAGACAGTTGCCGTCAGGGATGATGTGGAATCTGTACTTGTGTGCCCTCTCCTGAAGGTACTTGTTTTGTTTCTCCACCTCCGCTATGTAGCACGTCACCTTGTCGTTGATTTCGCACCTTTTTGCATCTCTCTGCGGAGACGGCTCATGTAGGACACGGAGCTCAAAGAGCTGCGCCTCGCCTGATGGAGAGTCCAGGTCTGAGTATTCACTGTCATTTTTACTTTCATGGGAGTCCACGATGTTCTGGCCTAAATGGGTCGACTGCGCCTCTAAGTTCTGATGGCGTTTTGGGTTCACAATGTCACTTGTAGCGGGTTTTCCCTTCCCATTTGCCATGTTCATTCTCTCCCCACACTTTCTGTAACTTGGTCCATCGTTTTTGTCGACGTTTATCAGGTTATTTTCACCTTCCACGTTTTGACTATCATTGAGTAGATCCCCTCTACCTCTCAAGTGATCAATGAAGTCCACAATCAAGTCTGTGTCCAAATGATCATCTCGGTCACGCGCCTGAATCACAACATCTTGCGAATATGATTCCGACGGAGCCCGTTTTGTCTGGGTCTCCTTTATGATGTGCACTGGTACGTATCTCTCAACTCCGTCAGGCCGACGAATGATTATTTCTGCGGTAGAAGTGTAGTAGACTGGCTTCATGGAAGCAGCCTCGTAACATGAAAAAGCAGCGGGCATGTTTGCGGTAGATTTAGTCTCTCCTACCGGATTCCCGTTAGTCACTGTTGGAGTAAGCCCACTCGGTTTATTATTTGCAGTGTTCGTTGTTGTCCTGGGCAAATGGTCAGTAATGGTACCACTTGTGATAGTTATCGGAACTTTGCGAGAGGATCCGGGATAGTGTGTCAACGCACTGCTGTACAACTGCATTTTGGAAGACTCGCCTTTATACAAAACGCTAGAGCCCCAAGTGTTACGGAAAGATGACAACAAAGGCCCAAAATACACCCTGTCATCAATAACAGCTAAGTTGTAGGATACGTTTCCATGGATCCAGTGTCTTGTACCCGTTGTCACTCATAGGACCGATTTTAGCCATCTTGCGTCAGCATAGTCTCCCTAAATTTAGACCTGAAAAATGTAACCGGACACTCTCCGCTTCGTATCCCCTCATAGCCAACTGTTGAAGTAGTTGTACGTAGAGCAGTAATGACCACAGCGAGGGAATTAAAATGTTTTGATGTGTCACAGTACACTCTCGGAAGTTCTCTAGTTCCAGTCGGCCGAGTCAGGGCGGCGTCGCCACTCTGGAATGCGCAAAGCGTGCCAAAAGCTACATCACTATTAAGCGCACGGATATGCGGAAAAATGACTCACAACCCTCATTACTTCCTGAGAGTGAAGCGAGGTCCCGTCCTTGAAAGGATTGTAAATGCCATTTTTGTTTTATATCCCGATTGTAATTCTATTCAATACAGCCTAATACATTTTATATTCATTAGCTTTTAAGTGGTTATTTGCCAATGTAGACTACTGTGCTTAAAAACTTCAGTCATTATTTGTTTTTGTCCGTTTACAGTACGGAAAACACAGTATGGGAAAATATATGTTAGACAATCAGTTATTACACTATTATTGGGGGCGGCAGGTAGCTTAGTGGTTCGTGCGTTGGGCTAGGAACTGAAAGGTTGCTAGATTGAATCCCTGAGCTGACAAGGTGAAAATATGTCGTTCTGCCCCTGAACAAGGTAGTTAACCCACTGTTCCTAGGCCGTCATTGTAAATAATAATTTGTTCTTAATTAACTGACTTGCCTAAGTTAAATAAAAAATGTCATAAAAAATGTTGTGCAACAATCTTTCATCAATATGTTATAGATCCCTATTAGGCCTACCTGACCTGTATTGTATAACCTGAATTAAACCACGTTACACATGGTCCTGAAATAGACATTACTCATCACACGGAGATCGTATTGGTAGATCTCCATTTCAACCAGCTAACATGTGTCATTGCATGTCAACTCAAGGGAAAGCTTGTGAACGAGCTATTTGATATGTATAAATAGGTTAATCAAACTGTTACCCCTAAACTTTCCTGTTAGGTAAATGGCAGGTATAGTTATGAGGCTACCTGTTTTTATGCTCTTTCCTGCGCCATTGTTGTCGTTGTCAAGTGAACATTTTTTGGGGGCATAACAAGGAGTTGACATGATAGCGCAAACATACTATCAGTATTTTTTTAATTACAATGTACAATTGTTTTAAACATCTAAAGCAGAGCTATGCAAACTACACAATATGAATGTATTTTTTTCTGTAGGCCTTTTTGTCTATGGGGCAGAAAAGCTAATTAGCATGCATCATTTAGAAAAACACTTCATATTACTAATTCACTGAGATGTAATCATATTCAGAGTTACGTTTTTCGAAATTAACATTATACCAAATGAAATTGTCACTTTTAATATTATCAGATACTGTATATAATGACGATATGGTATTGTCTCTACATTAACAATGTGAGTAGTTATCCCAAAGGAGGGAAGGAAGGCCGTAAGCAGACCGATATTCCCGCGTGGACAGATTTTGACGGGAGTGGACCCTCTCCCTTCGCCTCTTAATTTCTGATAGTATTCTTACGAAACGTGCAATGTGTAGTTATCGCCAGCAGAGAGCAGCCCTGTACTTTGTCTGTGCTTTTCACGATGACGTCATCGTGTGCACAGTATTCTGGTAAGGTACCGATTTTAATACCATAGGGGGTGGCGGCACGGGCCCTTTAAACATTGTGCCGTCCTCACATGGCCAGTGGACACGACATAGCACTATCTGACCCCTAGTTACAGAAAGAAAAGCAACAAAGTAACAGATTGTGTTGAATAGGAATAGGGGTGATCCCTTTTCACTGTGTTGCTTTCCATGGCCCCTCCCCAAGAGCCTGATATGCCTACAGAGTATATTGTTTCCTGGATAATCAATTATTATCAAATGTAGGCTACCTATATGCTATAACATATACACGCTGGAGGTAGAATTGGGTCATATTTGTTGTGAGATGTTGATCAATGACATTTCAACCTTTATTCACCCCATTCAAAAAGAGAGCCTGAAGTTTGCTGAATTCCCAATGTGTTATCACTGACTTCAACCATCTAAAAGCACAAATTCCAATGGAAAACCATGTCTGATTTTTGGTTTAGTTGTCATCTAAATGTGTTATCACTGCACTTTCAATCATTTAAAGCACAGCAAGTTAAAATGGGAATATAATGTCAGATATTTAGTTTTTTTTTTTATAACAACTTAAAGTGACAATATGTAACTTTTTTTGGGCAACCCAACCAAATTTACATAGAAATATGAGTTATAGATCTGTCATTTTTAATTGAAACCAAGTTTTAGAAGCGGTATATATGTTCTATGTGCGGTAATTCTATGCGTCCCATTCATTTAATGTTGTTTAAGCGTCTTTTACTTTTGGTTTTGTACACAGCTTCAAACAGCTGACAATACAATATGTTGGGAAACTGAAAATATATTTCACAGCAATATAGAAGGTACAATGATTCTCTACATATTGTTTTTTTGCCACCAAGCAATGGAGGAGCGATATCTGCATATTGCACATTTATGTGTTATCACTGTGTTTTATCTATTAGCGCAACCAAATGACCAGGATTGCAGTTGAGATTACATTAAAAGTACATAGTGAAAGTGATCAATCCTGTTTGAGAATCTGTGCAGATTATTACAGCATTTGTGAAGATCTCCACAGGCCTGCGACCTTGCATGCTATCTTGAACATGCAGGCTTTCTATGATTACATAAGAAGATATTTATAGTTACAATAACCTCAAAATGTGGCCATGGATACATTGATACAGCACCTTCAACTATTTATATTTGGTTGCGTTGACAACCAAACATAATTCAATATCCAGTTGGCCTACAAATTAATAATTGAGAAGTTGGATTCACGTCTGCATCTCAACCAAAAATCATAGTTAAAGAATAGGACTAAATCAAATCTAACTTTTAAATGCACTTTAAATACAGTTGATTTAGTCCTATTCTTTAACTTAGATTTTTGGTTGAGATGGAGACGTGAACCCAACATATTAATGATTTAGTTGTAGATTAAATTTGAAATCAACCAAAGCTTGAAACCTTAGTCCTATATGTACTGTCTAGTTTTAGTTGAACCCTGGGTTGAATTGAAACAATGGCTGTTGATGACTTTGCAAATGCTATAATAGGCCAAAATAGTATAATTAATAACAGTATGACTGATAAAGAATGGTTACATTTCATTTGCTTTC
The DNA here is from genome assembly GCF_034236695.1 of Oncorhynchus nerka. Lineage (NCBI taxonomy): Eukaryota > Metazoa > Chordata > Actinopteri > Salmoniformes > Salmonidae > Oncorhynchus > Oncorhynchus nerka. Next base: position 38,706,087 of record NC_088417.1, on the reverse strand, counting down.
TTAAACCAACCTTTTGGAATGACTTCAAACTCAACAGTGAATTTATTTCGTTTTTATGTGGAGATCTCTCAATAATCATTCTCGCGATAGCGCATTGGTAGTCGTCAGTGACAAATGTCAAAGCTTGGTCAAAAACCTGGATAGGAGACCAAAGGGAGAGCTGTATAGATAGATCAACTCTCCAGTAGGAGGTGATGCCCAGCCTATAGTTTTTTTTCTGATAGTGGATATAATGTTGAAACGTTGTTTAAAAGGTACAAATTCAACATATTTTAGGTTTGTCTATGTTAAAAATTGGTTACCATGATGACATAATCCTGTGGTTGAACTCTCCCCCTCAAAACAGTTGTAGTTGATGTCTTTTTAAAAATCCAGACTATGTTCCACATAAATTCCATGTCACACAAAATATGTTGACAAATTACGTTGAAACAACGTTGATTCAACCAGTTTGGAACCCAGTTTGGAAATGCAGCATAACATGTATTGATTTATTTCGGCAATCACTCTCAAATGGTATTGAATAGATCAATCCTTACGGCTGACATTGGATATTGGCCTATCCCTGTTGACAAATTGACAACCATCACATTTGTTTCAATAATGCATTAGCTAATGAAATAATGAATATGCTAATGAGGCTCGGCTATTTATGAAAACATGGACACATAAATTGATACAGGAATAGACTAGCCAATTAGAGAAGCTGTGTATGAAATACTGATGAGAAGTAGCCCTGCCATGCTGCGGTTGTTGTGTTCAACATTGTGCCCTAAAACTGCTGCAAGATCTTCAATGCCCTTAGCTTTCATACCTACAAGCTACGCATTTCAATTATAGCCCTACATTTGTAACATAAAAGTAGAATATATTCTAGCGGATGTTCGGCGAGATTGTGTTCACGTCAATGCAGAAGTAGATTTATTCCTTCACTCCCAAATGCTATTTGAATTGATCAATGCAAGCATAAAATCGCTGACAGTCCTTACGGCTGACATTGGATATTAGCCTATCCCCGTTGACAAATTGACAACCATCCCATTTGTTGCATAATGCATTAGCTAATATAATAATGAATATGCTAATAGGGCTCTGCTATTTATATAAACATGGGCATAGAAATTGATACAAGGAATAGACTAGCCAATCAGTCCGAAATACTGATGAGAAGTAGCCCTGCCATGCTGCGGTTGTTTGTTTTCAACATTTTGCACGAAAACTGCTGCAAGATCTCCAATGCCCTTAGCTTCCACACCTACAGCTACGCATTTCAAGTATAGCCCTACGTATGTTAACATAAATAGTGGAATATATTCGAGCGGTTGTTCGGTCAAATTGTGTATATGCCATTGCAAAAGCCATGCTGATGTCAAGAGATTTTTTTTTTTTATAGCTCTTCCCTTCTAAAGTGGGAGGATCTTTGTGCGTTCGAGTCACGCAGCTGTCAAAGATAGCTGTCACCCAGTTTCATGATCAAACACACATTGAATGAGAAAGGCTTCGCCAAGTCGAGCAGCGGACTTCAGGTAGCCTACCCCTGGCATAAGTAGCTCATTGCGCCTCAAACAATTGAAGAAGCCGAGGAACGGTTCTATGACTTGATTTATTTTCAATGAACGAAGCCGTTTAACCATTTGGAGTATAGGTGTGGAATATCCCGAGGAAAAGGATCTGCCAATTAAACGAATACAATTCGAGAAGAAGAAGGAAAAAAATTACTGCGCTCCTCTCGTGACCAACGTGAAAAGGGGATTTCTAACGGATATGAAGACAAAAAAGGGTAGGTCGCCTTTTTCCATCGGCGTGCCGATTTCGATAACACGCGTGTATCCAAAGATATATTGAGGGAGATCGCGCATAAGGCATTTCTCAATGCAAGCAACGCAGCCTATTGTTTGCTCCAGTCAAAACAGGGTCCCCCCTGTGTGCAGGCGGGCTGTCAAAATTGTTTTGCGTATATGCCTTTTGATTTAAACCGTTTCAAATGCAAGGAATTGTTATCTTTCAAGGTTGACTAGTTAAAGGCATCGAGTAAATAATCATAACCATTTTGTTATACAATAGTGTTAGATCCTTTAACTGAATAGCTTACTCTGAAAACTTAGTTCATGATGAACAAGTTTCCAATTCCTAGCTAATTCCTTTAGGGTACATCTGGGTGGATTGGCTAAATTAGAGGGCATCTCTAAACCCTTACGTCACCGCGCATTTAGTTCATTAAAATGTATCAAATGTGTAGCCCCGACGATGCAGAGTAAGTTCTCTCTGCTAGTGTAGCTGCAACATGGTTTCATTATCTCGGTATATGTTGTATTATGTGTCAGACTGTTGAATGAAATTAGATTGTGCGAAATTTGCAGCAGACTTCCAGAGCCCTGGTTTATTTATTTTTTTCGATTGGCACAGCGTTCAAATCCTGACCTCCTTTGTGAAGTTGCTGTTGGCTTTCATTCTGCGACGCTGCTCTCGCATTCTTCGACCTCGTGTTAGACTACACGAACTTCTACACATTGTTTTAAACTTAGAAATTCCTTAAGAGTAGAGCTTATACAACACTCAATCCCCCTCGGATGAGTAATAGACTTCATTTTAAGTAAGAAATGAGTAACTCTTTCAAAAATGTTCAATTTGTAGTGAAATAATGGTTCGACGAACAAGATTCTTTTGTTTAGTCTTGATACGTTGACTTGCAACAAGTACCCCTCCCCCTTCCTCATACAATCCTACATAATTACCTCATTCCAACTTCAATGTTTTTTAGCTTAAAAAACATCGATTTCCCACCCCTATGCCAAGGACAGATCTAGTGATATCCGGTACAGTATTTTGTTGACATGGAATGATGGACAACAGATGATGCCATGTTTTAGTTTTTACAATTTAAAGACCATCTAAATGATTAAAGTTGCAACAAAAAAAGTTAGATTTTTGAATGTGTTATTTTCAAGATAATATATATATTGTCCTGACTTTCAGGTTTTTGTCAAGGCTTGTGGTAAATAAACTATTTTGTATTAACTGTTTGATTAGGCGATTAAAAAAAGAATAAGAAAGAAAGAAACAAATGGACTACAGATGTTTTTACAGCCTTGGGAATTGTCCCCCTCGAATAACTATTTCAGCTGTCTTGGGCCCTGCTGTAGCTTCCTGCACTGTGTCAGTGTCAACATGAAGAGGTGTTTGCTCAGTACAGTAGGCCTGCAGTATTTGTCGAGGCAGGTTTTATAACTGACACAGCATTGGAGCAGCCTGCCTTTGTGATGTCCCTCCTCTTCACCCTCTCCCTCTGCCCCCCCCCTTCCTCCCTCTGTTCCACGAATCACATGGCTGAACATGACAGCTTGCTTCTGACACATCAGCTGCCTCCGCTAGAGAGCTAGCTTTTGGCACTGGGATGTTGGAAGGTGGGTGGCTGACAGACCAGACCAGACAGACATAGAGACAAGGGTGTGTTTGGGGGATTCTGGGGGAATTCTGACTGACATTCTTTCACACATCCGTTCTTCTCTTCTCCACACACAGGCATGATGACGTTGTCGGCCAGTGAGACGGACGAGGAGGACAGCATGGACGCCCCCCTGGACCTGTCATCCAGTACGGGAGGGAGCAGTGGGAAAAGGAAGCGGCGCGGGAACCTACCCAAGGAGTCAGTGCAGATCCTCAGGGACTGGCTATATGAGCATCGCTACAATGCCTACCCCTCTGAACAGGAGAAATCCCTGCTCTCCAAGCAGACGCAGCTCTCCACACTACAGGTATGCTAACACTTTAAAAAAATGTTTTAAATAGGCAAGTCAGTTATGAACAAATTCTTATTTACAATGACAGCCTACCGGGGAACAGTGGGTTAACTGCCTTGTTCAAGGGGCAGAATGACAGATTTTTACCTTGTCAGCTCGGAGATTCAATCCAGCAACCTTTCAGTTACTAGGCCAACGCTCTAAACACTAGGCTACCTGCCGGCTACGCTGAACTCTCTAATGATCCTCATCGATTACATAAGGGGCCCTGTTCTAATACTTCAGCAATGCATCCTTCCTTCTTACCTTCCTTAAATTGCTTGCTTTCACTTATCTTATCACTTACAGATCTCAAGGAAATGAGGAAGGAAGGATAGAATCAGAGGGCCAGAGTGACAGGCCTCTGTTCATAGGTTTACCACCAGATGACTAGTAGGTCTGTGGCATGCGAAACAAATGATTGGCCGGAAACGCAATGTACAAGGACCTTGTGTTGTGAAGTCCTAACGCGGTTTTATGACACGTACGTAAACAAAGAGAGCATGATTGACACGTGGACAATGAACAGCTAGCAACCTTTCAAGGAAGCTTGATATTGCAACGTTCTGTCAGACGAGACACATCTGAAGTGAAACGACATTGTCCTGTGTCCCAAATGGCTCCCTGATTCCCCATGTCGTGCACTACTTTTGACAAGTGCCCACATGGTTTTTCCCTTAGGGTTCTGGTCAAAAGTAATGCACATTGTAGGTAATAATAGGGTGCCATTTGGGGGACACACGGTGACTAGGAGGAACCAAGAACTCTGACTCGGCTCACTCACTCTGCTGGGTGGTTGGCGTGGGCTTGGCTGTAACGATCACACAGGAATTTCCCTCCCCCCCAGCCCTCTTCAAGCCCAGCTGTCTGGGAACAATACAGAGTCCTTTACATACTGAGAGCTCTAGGCTTTGAGCCATCCGTGGCTGATAATTGGCTGGGACAGAGAGGGAGAAGAGGGGGTGGGGGGGAGGAGAGGGCAATAGAATTGGGGAGGGCAACAAGACCTTACAGCATTATTGTGTTACCTTCCATGATGGCTTTTCAAAGGCCTAGTTTGAGTTTCTTGATGAGCACAGAAGTAGAACCTTATATTTTCTTGTCTGTCGTACTATGCTTTATAAGACATTAACGCAAGTAACAAAATAACATTAGTTGATGTGCAATTAGGTTGTCATAACAAGAGCTTTTAAACATTGTCTATAGGTATGCCAGAATATATACGATCAAGAGCAAGTTGTGCATATCACATATGCTCGTAGATGTTTCAGATATGATGCATGTTTTGCATACAACAGAAACACAGCCATCTCACAATGTCATGCAAATATGTAAACGGTATGTAACCTGTTATGTCATCGTGTGATATAAAGTATACTTTTGTGCTCTCCTTTTTTCCCCCTTGACTTTAAAAAAAGTTTTAACTTGAAACTATACTATATACTGAAATAAATGTTGCAATTTGCTCTCCTTCAGGTTTGCAACTGGTTCATCAACGCACGTCGGCGGCTCCTCCCGGAGATGCTGCGCAAAGACGGTAAAGACCCTAACCGGTTCACCTTCTCCCGGAAAGGCAGCAAGGGAGGCGACGGGGGCTTCTCTGATTCCAGCTCTCAGTCACCAAAGCACGCCACGGGCCCCGAGGACCGCTACGACCAGCGGGCGCTGCACCCCTCCAGCTTCGAGGCAGGTCTCCCCAGCCCCGGCATCCTGCTGAAGGCCGTATCGTCCCCTAAGATGTCCCCCTCCTCCTCCCTGGTGCCCGACACCACCGTGGCTCCCCGGCCCTCTGTCATCTGTCACACCACTGTTACCACCATGGCCATGCAGAAACAGGGCTCGAGCCCCCCCTCCTACCTCTCCTGCTTCCTCTCCAGCATTAACACAGATGGCAGTAGGGCCGCAGAGCTGCTGCATTCCACCACAGAGGCTCTGGGGCTCTTCAGATGCCGGGAGGAAGGGTTGGGCCTGGGCGCCCCGCCAGTGACCACCACCCACACCACCATGGAGTGTAACCTAAGCCCCCAGAGTGGGCTCTTCAACACCCCTCCCCCCACCCCCCCAGACATCACACAGGACTTCAGTGGCTTCCAGCTCCTAGTGGATGTGGCCCTCAAGCGGGCGGCAGAGATGGAGCTGCAGGCTAAACAACTGGTGTCTTAAAGGGGAGGGAAAGAGAGATGACAACCCAGTTGTTGTTGTCTCTAAATGAACTCCTCACATGAGTTCAGTGACTGTGCAACAAAGAACAAACACAACTCAACAAGCCTGATAACTTATATTTTTGGTATACATTGGTGTACAAAACTATATCAAGGTGCCTTGGCTGTTAGTTCTTTTTTTATTTTGTCATATGCGTGTATGTATGTATCTATGTGCATCTTTTTTGCACACAGGACCAAAAAGATTTACGGACAAAAAAAGCGCTGCCTGTCTTAAAACATTTCCTATGTATTTTACTAGAGCAAGGCATGAGGGCATACAAGTGTTCTGCAGGTGAGGGAGGGTGGTTCTCCTCTCCTCCATTATGGGGTATGTAGTTTCACAAACCTATCCCCCATGGGACATGTAGTTTCCAGATGTGTTTCACGTTTTACATTTCAGAGATCAGTTTGCGATGGTTTCCACTCGGCCTTTCGCACAATAGGGCCGAGTTAGGGTCCCCATCTCTCATCTCAGTGTCTTAAAACGTACTTTGCTCTTGGGATCTATGATGAACTTTATCACTACTGTAGAAAGGGTTCTGTGTTTTTTTTTTCATAAGAGTATAGTTTTTGTTTTCTTTTGACTTTTGTTTTTATACCTTTTTGATATTTTATAAGAAAGTAAACCTCTCGTCTTTGTTTTGATTAAGCGTTTTCCTATACGAAGGGATCATTCAGATGAACAATGTAGCAAGTTCCTAGTCTGAGCCTTCCTCCCCTCCTCACATAGTGTCTGCAGCCAAATTGGCACCCTATTCCCTATATAGTGTTCAAAAGTAGTGTACTGTGTAGGGAATAGGGTGCCAATTTGGGACACAAACCTGTGTAGCGATGGCCAGTTAACTGGAAGAACAACACTAAATAAGATTATTTTCATTTGTGAAGTCACCAGCAGCGGAAAAAAATATAGCATTTTCTAAATCACCAAAAATCATTTTATGTACAAAAAAAGGACCATGTTTGTGTACAGCGATTGTGACATGACGCCCAATGATGTGATTTCCTTTCATACTGTGCAATGTTTGTGGCAAATAAGGGGTCACATATGGGATTTAAATAAATAGTTGTTTTCTACTACGCTTGCCGTTTCACTGTTGGAACACTCGATCACATTGACTACATCTAAGGATCAAGAATCTTCTCAGGCGATTGCCCACTAGAATCACGTAACAGCAGTAGCACAGAATGTAGAGCGATATGAGTTCCATCAATCATACATTAGTGCTACATGAAGAAAAAAGGCAGGGAGAGGACAGAAATAGCACTTTGATGTGTGTGCATGTGCCTGTGTTTCTACATGCTCTCGGTCTCATGAGTCATTCTATCCTGAGACATTCCTACGTATGTGTGTGTGTGTGTGTGATAGGCTCACCAGAGCTCCAAGTCATTAGCATAATCCTGTATAAATTAGTACGAGATGACAGCAGACGTTTAATCTGACAATTAATCTTGATGGTTGTACAATCGTCTCAAAGCAAACCGTGAAGGACCTCGGCGTTACTCTGGACCCTGATCTCTCTTTTGACGAACATATCAAGACGGTTTCAAGGACAGCTTTTTTCCGTCTACGTAACATTGCAAAAATCAGAAACTTTCTGTCCAAAAATTATGCAGAAAAATTAATCCATGCTTACTTGTTACTTCTAGGTTAGACTACTGCAATGCTCTACTTTCCGGCTACCCGGATAAAGCACTAAATAAACTTCAGTTAGTGCTAAATATGGCTGCTAGAATCCTGACTATAACCCCAACATTTGATCATATTACTCCAGTGCTAGCCTCTCTAAACATGGTTCCTGTTAAGGCAAGGGCTGATTTCAAGGTTTTACTGCTAACGTACAAAGCATTACATGGGCTTGCTCCTACCTATCTTTCTGATTTGGTCCTGCCGTACATACCTACACGTACGCTACGGTCACAAGACGCAAGCCTCCTAATTGTCGCTAGAATTTCTTGGCAAACAGCTGGAGGCAGGGCTTTCTCCTATAGCGCTCCATTTTTATGTGAGAGACGCAGACTCGGTCGGTCTCAACCTTTAAGTCTTTACTGAAGACCTCTCTCTTCAGTGGGTCATATGATTGAGTGTAGTCTTGCCCAGGAGTGTGAAGGTGAACGGAAAGGCTCTGGAGCACCCTTGCTGTCTCCGCCTGCCCGGTTCCCCTCTCTCCACTGGGATTCTCTGCCTCTAACCCTATTACAGGGGCTGAGTCACTGGCTTACTGGTGCTCTTTCATGCAATCCCTAGGAGGGTTGAGTCACTGACATGATCTTCCTGTCTAGGTTGGCGCCCCCCCTTGGGTTGTGCCGTGGCGGAGATCTTTGTGGGCTATACTCTGCCTTGTCTCAGGATGGTAAGTTGGTGGTTGAAGATATCCCTCTAGTTGTGTGGGGGCTGTGCTTTGGCAAAGTGGGTGGGGTTATATCCTTCCTGTTTGGCCCTGTCCGGGGGTATCATCGGATGGGGCCACAGTGTCTCCTGACCCCTCCTGTCTCAGCCTCCAGTATTTATGCTGTAGTAGTTTGTGTCGGGGGGCTAGGGTCAGTTTGTTATATCTGGAGTACTTCTCCTGTCTTATCCGGTGTCCTGTCTGAATTTAAGTATGCTCTCACTAATTCTCCCTTTCTCTCGGAGGACCTGAGCCCTAGGACCATGCCTCAGGACTACCTGGCATGATGACTCCTTGCTGTCTCCAGTCCACCTGGCCGTGCTGCTGCTCCAGTTTCAACTGTTCTGCCTGCGGCTATGGAATCATGACCTCTTCACCGGACGTGCTACCTGTCCCAGACCTGCTGTTTTCAACTCTCTAGAGACAGCAGGAGTGGTAGAGATACTCTTAATGATCGGCTATGAATATCCAAATGACATTTACTCCTGAGGTGCTGACTTGCTGCACCCTCGGCAGCTACTGTGATTATTATTATTTGACCATGCTGGTCATTTTATGAACATTAGAACATCTTGGCCATGTTCTGTTATAATCTCCACCCGGCACAGCCAGAAGAGGACAGGCCACCCCTCATAGCCTGTTTCCTCTCTAGGTTTCTTCCTAGGTTTTGGCCTTTCTAGGGATTTTTTCCTAGCCACCGTGCTTCTACACCTGCATTGCTTGCTGTTTTGTGTTTTAGGCTGGGTTTCTGTACAGCACGTTGAGATACAGTATTTGATACACTGCTGCTTTTGCAGGTTTTCCTACTTACAAAGCATGTAGAGGTCTGTCATTTTTATCATAGGTACACTTCAACTGTGAGAGACGGAATCTAAAACAAAAATCCAGAAAATCACATTGTATAATTTTTAAGTAATTCATTTGCATTTTATTGCATGACATAAGTATTTGATCACCTACCAACCAGTAAGAAGTTCTAAGGTACTGCGTCGCAGTGCTAGAGGCATCACTACAGATCCGGGTTTGATCCCGGGCTGTGTCGCAGCCGGCCGCGACCGGTAGACCCATGAGGCGGTGCACAATTTGCCCAGCGTCGTCCAGGTTAGGGGAGGGTTTGGACGGCTTTTTGTCCTTGTCCCATCGCACTCTAGCGACTCCTTGTGGGGGCCGAGCTCATGCAGGCTGACTTCGGTCGGCAGCTGTACGGTGTTTCCTCCGACTTGGTCCCGCTTGGCTTGCAGGTTTAAGCGAGCATTGTGTCAAGAACCACTGCGGTTCTTGACACAATGAATTAGCCCTCAGCGAATGGCTTGGCGGGATCGTGTTTTGGAGGACGCATGGCTCTCGACCTTTGCCTCTCCCGAGTCAATACGGGTGTTGCAGCGATGGGACAAGACTGTAACTACCAATTGGATATCACCAAATTGGGGAGAAAAAGGGGTCAAAACAAGGAAATACACTTTACGACCCTGTCATGAAGTATTATGACCATCAGACTGGTCGCTATGCGCAGGATTGCTGAGAGGTGATAGTCAGTAAGAGATGATCTGTGCCTTGACTTGTTATATTTCATCACTGAAAATGTCTGTTCACATACATAGGTTGGTGCAAACATCTCCTGAGCACGACTCATAATCTTTGAAAAGTTTTGTTCATCGAGAGATGCATAGAACCTCGTCAGTGACATTGTTTTGAATAGTTCTCCAATCACTGCATCAGACTGAAGATTGATAAGCTCAAGTTGCAGGTCAGTGGGAGCGTTATCAACATTGCAGGTGAAAGGAGAAGAAACCAACAGCATGTCATTTTCACACCCTTTTAAGCACCTTCCCCAAACTCAGCCATCTCACTTTTGTGTGGGAGGGGAGATCTGACTGTCTCTTCCAACAGTGACACAAACTGCCTGTGGTTTAAAGATTTTTCTCTTATGAAGTTTACCACTTTAGTGACTGTATCCACAAACGTGGCTCATTTTCAGAACACATTTACAGAGCACCTCCAGATGAATAATGCAATGCAGGAGAATAATTGTCTGATCTGGGTTCAGCTCAGCTACTTCATCTTCTATCCTTTTCAAAAAGGCAACGTTTTTTCCTGTCAAGTTTGGGCACCCGTCTGTGATCAGACTGGATAACTTTTCAAATCTCAGTCCCAGCTTTGCCACACACTTATGATCTTCCTCCAATAAATCTTTCCCTGTGGTTGTGCTCTTCATTGACTGCACTGAAGCGAGCTCCTCTGTCATTTCAAAGTCTGGGGTTACGCCTCGTAAGAATATCAACAACTGCGCTGTGCCACGTGCATCACTGCTCTCATCCAGGGCCAAGGACAAATGAAATCCTTTACCTTGTCTTTCAACTGTTGTTCCATATTCTCTGCGATGCCCTCAACACGCCATGTCAACTGTTCATCTTGACAGGGAAACATTTTCAAACAGGTCTTTCTTGTCGAGGCAAAGTATTGCTGCAGTCAATTAAACATTACTTAATGAATTAGCCCTCAGTGAATGGCTTACTATAGTTAGCCATTTTTGTGGGACAGTACATAGCTAGCTCTTGCAATTCCGTCGTTTGCTGAATGCAGTTTTGTGAAAAGTCCTAGCTGCTTTTGCAACTGAGAAAGCAATTCTGTCGATGCACTTGCCCTCTGCTCAGAAGACATATTCCTATATTTCTTTGCATGCTTCGTCTGGAAGTGTCGGGACAAGTTGTAGTCTTTCAAGACAGCGATGCTCACTTTGCACACTAAGCACACAGCTTTCCCTGAAACCTCAATAAAGAAATATGTCGATGTCCACTCTTACTGGAACACCCTACATTCATTGTCTACTTTCCTTTTCTTTGAAATCTTTGGATAACTCCATTTCTATCTAGCTACTATTTGTAACTGTGACGTGTGTGTCAGCCTGTTAGTCACTGTCTGTTCTCGTGCAGTTGTCATTTATACGTGCTTTCAAAATAAATGTCCCACAAGCGGCGGTAGTTAAATCATTACACAATGGTGAGTATTCATTGGGCTTATCATTTGAATAACAAATACGTTTTTCAAAACTTTACTGTTGCAAATTCTTTATGTGATCTGAGCATGATTCCGTGGGCCGTATTGAATCAGGTCGAGGGCCGCATACGGCCCCCGGTCCTGCCTTTGCCCAGGCCTGGTGTAATGGAATGTTTAGCCTTTTTGACAATCTTATGTAGGTGTCACAACCAGCCATAAAATAACACAATATATGTCACAACATGTCTAAATATCTGTCATGACAGTGTTATGACCATATTTTCACATGGTTATGATGCTAGGTGTCAGGGTAAAGCTTTACCAAGGTTTCTTATTGGATAAATTCAGGTAGTCCATTCTTTTTTTGTTTTGGTGGCTAGTCAATATGACCCAAAGTAAGACTATGTGGATCCTGGGTATTTGTGTTCTTTCGAGGATACATGCATACGAGAAAAATCTTTAACCACTAGGCAGGGTAACCTAGTGGTTAGAGTGTTGGACTAGTAACCGAAAGGCTTCAAGTTCATATCCCTGAGCTGACAAGGTACAAATCTGGGGTTCTGCCCCTGGACAGGCAGTTAGCCCAGTGTTCCTAGGCCGTCATTGAAAATAAGAATTTGTTCTTAAACTGACTTGCCTAGTTAAATAAAGGTAAAATAAAAAAATGTGTTGCCAGCACAATCCAAAAGGCATGGAATCAAATGACCCTTCCATGATTGACTTTGTCAAAGTAGTGAACCGATCACCATTGCATGCATACCTTTGTTCTGGTGGTTTGGAAATGCTGCACCAGCCTTTTATAGCATAGATGGGTTGGTTGTTTAGCAACAATGGACGTGTGCGCAACTATGGGGTGAAACAGACAGGGTTGGCTTAAACTGTTGACCGTATGTAAACTATATTTAGTCTCCAAATGTTTACTGAAAACACAATACACACTGACCACCTGTCTCTCAAATACATCGTTACAGTTGTTGGTTTGCTAGCTACTGAATTTGAGTGATATTAGCATAGAAATGACATCAATCAAAACAAGACATGGTATTTTACCAGGTAAGTTGACTGAGAACACTCATTTACAGCAACAACCCGGGGAATAGTTACAGGGGCGAGGAGATGAATGAGCCAATTGTAAACTGGGGATGATTAGGTGGCATAAAGGCCAGATTGGGAATTTAGCCAGGACACAGGGCTAAACATCCCTAATCTTATAATAAGTGCCATGGAATCTTTAGTGACCAGAGAGAGACAGGTCACCTGTTTAACATCGCATCCGAAAGACGGCAACCTACACAGGGCAATGTCCCTAATCACTGCCCTGGGGCATTGGGATATTTTTTTTTAGACCAGAGAAAAGGGTGACTCCTAGTGGCCCTTCTGATTAAACAGCATGATCATTACACAGGTGCACCTTGTGCTGGGGACAATAAAAGGCTACTCTAATATGTGCATTTTTGCCACACAACTCAATTACACAGATTTGAGGGAGTGTGCAATTGACATGCTGACTGCAGGAATGTCCACCAGAGCTGTTGCCAGAGAATGAATGTTATTTCTCTGCCATAAGCCGCCTCCAAACGTTGTATTAGAGAATTTTGTAGTACGTCCAACCGGCCTCACAACCACAGACCACGTATAACCACGCCAGACCAGGACCTCCAAATCCGGCTTCTTCACATGCAGGGCGTGCTGAGAATTATTTCTGATACTGATTGGCTGGGCCTGGCTGCCCAGTGGGTCGGCCTGGCTCCCAAGTGGGTGGGCCTATGCCCTCCCAGGCACACCCATGGCTGCGCCCCTGCCCAGTCATGTGAAATCCATAGATTAGGGCCTTTGACTGATTTCCTTATATGAACTGTAACTCAGCAGAATCTTTGCAATTGTTGCATGTTACATTTATATTTTTGTTCAGTATTTGTAAATCTGCCTCATTATATTATAAACGAAAACATGTGCAGTCTGCATTTCAATAAACACATATAGGATAGGTGGCATTAAGGTTTTTAATGCTGATACATTTCCGTACACGTGACATAACATCAACAGTGCAATAATATTAATTACAAAATGTATATCTGCTTAATATGTTATTTGATTGTTATTACATTTACATAGGGAAACATTCATTTATGTACAGATGTTCATTTGAATCGTTTTATACTTATATATGGCCTATTGCTGCGATCACGTGCTAGTCGGAACTCGGAAACTCTGAATTGTTAACCGATTGTAGCTATACACTTGTCGTGTTCAACCAGTTAGCATGTCAGAAATATTATAGTTGTCTAGTTCCGACTAGCACGTGAACACGGCATACATCACAAGCCTCCGCCTCTCAGAATTGCCAGGATTGGTTGAAAGTCTTTAGTTTGGCAATTACCCACAATCCAACATTCTTTACCACTTCCCGTAATCCCCCTGTAATGTCAGGGTTTTGATATGTTAATATAATAATCATAAATACCTAAATAATTTGACCGATATTTTAATGAATTCTAATAAAAAGGTGAAATAAAATATAAAGAGCAACACAACTTATATTAAATTACCTTAAAACATAATGGGCAAAAAAGGTATTTAGCAAGCTACCAATTGTGCAAGTTCTCCCACTTAAAAAGATGAGAGAGGCCTGTAATTTTCATCATAGGTACACTTCAACTATGACAGACAAAATTAGATTTTTTTTTCTCCAGAAAATGACATTGTAGGATTTTTAATGAATTTATTTGCAAATTATGATGGAAAATAAGTATTTGGTCAATAACAGAAGTTTATCTCAATACTTTGTTATATACCCTTTGTTGGCAATGACAGAGGTCAAACATTTTCTGTAAGTCTTCACAAGGCTTTCACACACTGTTGCTGGCCCATTCCTCCATGCAGATCTCCTCTAGAGCAGTGATGTTTTGGGGCTGTTGCTGGGCTGTTGCTGGGCAACACAGACTTTCAACTCCCTCTAAAGATTTTCTATGGGGTTGAGATCTGGAGACTGGCTGGGCCATTCCAGGATCTTGAAATGCATCTTACGAAGCCACTCCTTCGTTGCCCGGGCGGTGTGTTTGGGATCATTGTCATGCTGAAAGACCCAGCCATGTTTCATCTTCAATGCCCTTGCTGATGGAAGGAGGTTTTCACTCAAAATCTCACGATACATGGCCCCATTCATTCTTTCCTTTACACGGATCAGTCGTCCTGGTCCCTTTGCAGAAAAACAGCCCCAAAGCATGATGTTTCCACCCCCATGCTTCACAGTAGGTATGGTGTTCTTTGGATGCAACTCAGCATTCTTTGTCCTCCAAACACGACATGTTGAGTTTTTACCAATAAGTTATATTTTGGTTTCATCTGACCATATGACATTCTCCCAATCTTCTTCTGGATCATCCAAATGCTCTTTAGCAAACTTAAGACGGGCCTGGACATGTACTGGCTTAAGCAGGGGGACACATCTGGCACTGCAGGATTTGAGTCCCTGGCGGCGTAGTGTGTTACTGATGGTAGGCTTTGTTACTTTGGTCCCAGCTCTCTGCAGGTCATTCACTTGGTCCCCCCGTGTGGTTCTGGGATTTTTGCTCACCGCTCTTGTGATCATTTTGACCCCACGGGGTGAGATCTTGCGTGGAGCCCCAGATCGACGGAGATTATCAGTGGTCTTGTATGTCTTCCATTTCCTAATAATTGCTCCCACAGTTGATTTCTTCAAACCAAGCTGCTTACCTATTGCAGATTCAGTCTTCCCAGCCTGGTGCAGGTCTACAATTTTGTTTCTGGTGTCCTTTGATGGCTCTTTGGTCTTGGCCATAGTGGAGTTTGGAGTGTGAGTGTTTGAGGTTGTGGACAGGTGTCTTTTATACTGATAACAAGTTCAAACAGGTGCCATTAATACAGGTAATGAGTGGAGGACAGAGGGGCCTCTTAAAGAAGAAGTTACAAGTCTGTGAGAGCCAGAAATCTTGCTTGTTTGTAGGTGACCAAATACTTATTTTCCACCATAATTTGCAAATAAATTCATTAAAAATCCTACAATGTGATTTTCTGGATTTGTTTTCTCATTTTGTCTGTCATAGTTGAAGTGTACCTATGATGAAAATTACAGGCCTCTCTCATCTTTTTAAGTTGGAGAACTTGCACAATTGGTGTCTGACTAAATACTTTTTTGCCCCACTGTATAAACGTATTGTAACCTTTTGAATATTGTCTAATTAATTGAGAAATCATACCGAACAGTTAATTCATCACGATTTCCATCACAAACAAATGAGACTTTTCAGTCATGAACATGTTTCTCTTATACATTCACCAGTTTATTAGGTACACCACCCCGTTCACGAAAATGGACCGCTCCTACAGACAGGGAGAAACGTGGCCGTGGCTTGTTATATAATCCAGGCAGACAGCCATTGAGGCATTCCGTTACTGTTGGATTGAAGGTTAGAATGGGCGAATCGAGTGACCTCAGCAATTTTGAGTGTGGTGTGATCGTCGGTGCCATCTCAGAAATGGCCACTCTCCTGGGCTTTTCACGCATGACAGTGTGTATGGTTCACTGAGAATGGTGCAACACACCGAAAACATCCAGTCGGCGGCAGTCCTGTGGGCGAACAGGTGGTTGATGAGAGAGATGGAGGGAGAATGCCAAGAATCGGGCAGGCTTACAGGCGTGCCACAAACAGACAAATAACGACACAATACAACAGTGGTGTGGACAACTCGTCAATCCTTGTCACGGATGGGCTATTGCAGCAGAGTTATTTCACCGGGTTCCACTCCTATCAGCTAAAAACAAGAAGAGGTGGCTCTAGTGAGCACGTGATCACCAACACTGGACAATTGAGGAGTGGAAAAACTTTTCCTGGAACAATTACAGGGAGTTCAGTTTACTTGAGTGGCCTGCGCAGTCCCCAGACCTCAACCCAATAAAGCATCTTTTGGGAAGAGATGGAATGGGCTGTTCGCGGCATGAATATATCGCCGTGCTGCCATCGCATCAGCAGGGACCAACAGCCCGTTTCCGATGCCCTGAAGAATGCAGGCTGGTCTGGAGGGGGGGTTCCGACCCACTAGTAGATGGGTGTACCTAATAAACTGTTCCGGTGAGTGTATATGGCTAGCAGGGATTTTCCCTCATGTCAAAGCAGTTTCAATAGAGTTTACAAACACCCACAAACAGTCTATGAAATCAAATTTGTTCAAGATTGTCTCACTCATACAAGTAAGTGATAAAAAAAATACTTCATATAAAGACATTGCAAAGTGATTGGGTTTGCAGAGATTTTGTAATGGTGTATTTTGACAAGAGTAGTTGATCTAAACCATTAAACCACAGAACTCTTGTAATGTTCAAGGGATTGTTTCCCAAAAGGTACCCTATTCCCTATTAAGTGCACTACTTTTGACCAGAGCCTTATGGGCCCTGGTCAAAAGTAGTGCACTTAATGTACTATATTGGGAATAGGGTGCCATTTGGGACGTATACCTGTTGACTGGGTTTATTTACAGTATGAGACAAAGCCTTTTCATGGGTTACACACAATCCCACACACACACACACACAATCCCACGCACGCACGCACACACACACACACACACACACACACACACACACACACACACACACACACACACACACACACACACACACACACACACACACACACACACACACAGAGACAATCACACGTGCTTTATTCTCCTTCCCCTGAGGCTGATTTGTGCTTGACTATCACAATATAAATTAAGGCTGATTACTGACACAGAATAAAAGGTGTCTTTCATCCCAAAGAGAAAACCATATAAGAAGGAGAATCAGAAACACAGCATAAGGGTCTTGTCAGTGCATAATAATAATGATAACAAACGTGAATCATTTTTTTCTGGGGATTAATAAATAAACAGTGGACATAAAACACCATTAAGCACTTTGTATTATTTTTATATTACTTTCAAGTGGTTGCGTGTCAGTTTGGATGCGGAGAAAATAATTCCCACTGTCGTTTGATAGAATAACAAAATATCTTGTCATGTAGAACATTGGTAACACTTTACATTTAAAGATACCCGTAAAGTAAAGGAACATCGGCAGTAGGCGACTCTTTTTTAAACTTAAGGACAAATTGTATTATCAGCACAATATGATAAACAGAATGAAATAAGTTCGAAAAGAATGACATGAAGACATTTCAATTAGCTCATGTCGGCATGCGTATTATGTAGTCAGTCGTATGTTCTTCATACGTGCAGGCATATATCGTTCCGTTGAAAATGATAGGCAGGGCTTGTTTAGGTACGGACTAACAGTATGTCGATTCTGCTACGTTAATCAGAGGCTCCGTCCCAAATGGTACCCCATTCCCTACATAGTGCACTACTTTTGACCAGAGCTCTATGGGCCAAGGGTCAAAAGTATTGCATTATATAGGGAATGGGGTACCATTTAGGACACATCCATAGTGAAAAGAAAGGCCCGTTTGGACCTTGAAAAATAGGAAGCACTTCAGAAACAAGCAGGTAAACCCCATATACTCACATACACATTAGATACACACATACACCTGCACTCAAAGACACAGGCACGCACACTCACACGCACGCACACACTCACACTAAACGGGGCAGCAGGTAGCCTAGCGGTTAATAACGCTTGGCCAGTAACCGAATGGTTGCTGGTTTGAATCCCCAAGCTGACTACGTGGAAAATCTGTTTATCTGCTCTTGAGCAAGACACCTAACCCTAAATCCTCCTGTAAGTCGCTCTGGATAAGAGAGTCTGCTAAACTGTCAATCACCATTTTTATTCTGGCAGACCCTGATTTCATTGCACTGACCTCTCTCTGAGAGCTTGCCATGAGCCCACCTAACTCCATACCTGACTACCAGGCAGGATTAGCGTTGTCAACCCTAGAATCCTACCACATCTGAGGGTAGACAGATGGACGTGACCCTGTGACCTATAACCCCTAAAGTTCAGACATAGGAGAGTACAGCAGAATCATGCCACTGCTCCTGTAACTGGAAAGACTCTGCATTTGGAGAAAAGGAAGAATAGTGTCATTGTCCGACACAGAGTTGATTTATTTATTCATTTTTTTTCCTCTACAAAGACCTGTATTGATTATTGGTAAATACTATGAATCCCAAGCTACAACTCTCATCCAAATCCCATTTTATAAAAGGTTTGGATTTTTACAAATGAAAGTCATTTTTGCACATTGATATTATTGTCTACGTTGAACACCTTCGGACTGTGTTGATTCAGCTCCTGCGCAAAGTCTCTCAGAGTACTCTGAAAGTACAATAACAAAATAGTGTGTGATAAGTGTATGTTGCTCTAATATAACATCTAGGTGTTCATGGGTGTTGGACTAAAATCATTGTATCAAACCATTAGTGTATACCCTTTTTCTTTGCATTTCATTGTTTTTAAAATATGGTGACTCACTAAAATGCTTATGTGTGTGATTTCATTGCCAAGTCATGTAGCGCTGCTGTTCCCTGGATTTCAATAATAAGGGGCAAATCCTAAGTTATACTTAAGTTTACTTAGTCTTCCATTGACATCAATGCATGACTAAGTGAAAATATTACTTAAATCGAAGTTAGGATTGAATCCTAATTGAAACATTTAAAACAGTTGTCTCGTATGCCTCCAGAAGGTTTTAGACATGTCTCAGGTGTTCTCCCTAACAATTCAAACAGGTTTAGGTAAGTTACCTCAAATGACTGTACGTCCATGCGTACGTGTGTGTGCGTGCGTGTGTGTGTGTGTGTGTGTGTGTGTGTGTGAACCCCGTGACAGTAGTATCCCACAGGGGGAAAGAGACTGAGTTTCCCTATTGTCTGCTGTTATTGTGCTGTGAGTCACAGTAGCAGCCTCACCCAGGGTCACCAGAGTAGAGAGGCTGGCTGTGTCTCAAATAACTCCCTAGGTAGTTATTGTTTTTGTGCACTAAGTAGTGCACAAAAACAGTGCTCTATTTAAGAAGTAGGGTGTCATGCGGGACACAATTGCTGTCTCAGGCTTTCTGACACCCAACAGGATTAGCTAGTGTGCCCTGACAGCACTCCGTCTAGACCCACTAGTACATCCCTCCGTAACTTTCCTTCAGTTCCAATGAATCAGAAACATTATACATTATGCCTCAATGCTGTGGTACTGGTATACCTGTTGTTTGGGTGACAACAGGTCACTTGGTTGGTGGAATATCGGTAAGAAGAGTTGACATCACAAGAAGAAACATCGCTGGGAGTGAGGAGTGGGGGGGAGCTACGTCAAAGCTGAAAGTTCAACGGAGAGGATCAAATGGAGAGGATAAAAATTCATAAATATACAGTATTCTCACTCAACTATAGAGCTGTGACTGTCCCCCCTCTTTTGTTGAAGTAAATAAAGATGTGATCATATTACAAGCACCCTACCCTCGCCATTCAGTGCTGTGTGTGCCTGTGTGGGTGTTTGCGTGCACCATTGTAGGTGCGTGTGTGTGTGTGTGTGTGTGTGTGTGTGTGTGTGTGTGTGTGGGAGGGTCTCTGTCTCTATCTGTGTGTGTCTCATAGTCTGGTCTGGGCCTCGGGGATGTAGATCTCAATACTGTCTGCTGTGCTCTCGGTGACAGAGCTCTGTCGGACCGCGAGGGCCCGCTTGGCGGCCAGCAGACGTTTGCGAGCCTCCAGCCGCTGTCTAACGGAGCTCTCCAGAGAACGGTCCCTGGCCAGGGGAGGGTGGCCCCTGTGGGGCTTCTTTGGCACTGGAGGGGCGAACCGTCTCTCCTGGATGGACGGGGGAGGACAAACAACTACAGTTAGAGGCCATCTTCTGTGCCTCTGGCAGTAGGGGCACAACGGCAGCCATTTTGTGTGGAGGTTAAAGAATGCATGACTGACATGACATTAGCAGTTTGTTGTAGCTTGCATGGTGTGAGAGCATGCAACAGGGTTCACAAGAGTGAGGTTACGGTTGGTGCCCACATGAAAAAATACTATAGCATACTATAAATACCATTGTATTTGCTGTAGTGTTTTTGTTGACTTTACTGTAGTATACTATAGTATTTACTACAGCAGGAAAATAAAAGAGTAATTCATGTAGCGTTTTTGCAGATTGTAGTATACTGTAGTATTTACTGTAGTGTTTTTGCAGACATTTCTGTAGTATTTAGTATAGTTTTCTTTAATATAGAAGTGGAGACTTTCTCCTTCAGGAAATCTCCTTGAGAATTACAAAAATAGCAAATTCCCATAACCTCTAGGTAGGTAGGACTGGGATCTGAATGGATCATTCAGAACCTCTGCTCTTTTCTATAACTTGTAGGGAATACAATATATGGTCTTTTCTTGGTATGTAGGTTTCTCACTTGTGAGTGGCATAAATTGCAATATTAGGGGAGGCGAATGGGCAGTGTATATGTAAATTAAATACCGTAGTAATGTAGAGTTTTTGCGTATATTACGGTAGTATTTACTACAGTGTTTTTTTTGTGTGGATAATACTGTAGTATTTACTCTAGTATTCTACAGTATACTACAACATTCTATAGTAAGTACTACACATGATCAAGGGATACTACAGTGTGTAATATAGTATTCTACAGTATACTACAGTATACTACAGATTTCTGTGGTATTCTATAGTAAACTGTTGTATTTTTTCATGTGGGCGGTGATGGCTGTGGCCATTTTGTGAGAGTACGCAGGCAGAAGGTAGGCGTGGGGTGTGCGTGGGGTAAGAGTGGCCAGCAAGGTCAGCGAGGCCCGATGGTGCATGGCAGGAAGAGTGACTTCTCAACAATCCAGCTCACTGTCAACAACAAAACAAAAAAATAAAATAATAAAAAAACACAGCAGACATGCAGTCACGTCCGGCAGGTTATCACACAACATTACAACAATCCTTTTAACATGCATTACAACACCTTATGCTACATTGAACTAAAATCTACGTACGTTAATCATATTCAGCAACAATGAAAGTAGAAGCATCCAGGACAAAAACACCATTCCATTGTATTGGATTACGTCCAGACTTAAAGGGATAGGTCACCCAATTACAACATTGCTTACATTATAAACAATATTGCATTTTGTAATTTGGGGGAACTAACCCTTTAAGGTGGATCTGGCCTATAGGGTCTACTACATTGAGTGGTACCTTTAACATGGGGGGGTCCAGGGGTCTCCAGTTGTTGGCTTTGAGTTGGTGCAGCTCATCAAACTTTAGGCTGATGTTCTCGATGGACAGCTGCAGCATGTCCCAGAAACCAGCCAGATCCTGGGAGATGGGCCTGGGGTTGGCATTGGGGTTCTGACAGACACACACACACGCACGCGCACCCACACAGACACAAACACACACACACACGCACGCACCCACGCGCACGCGCACCCACACAGACACAAACACACACACACACACACACGCACGCACGAACCCCCCCCCACACACACACACACGTACGCACCCACACAGACACACACACACACAAACACACACACACTCAGTCAGGACAGGGTTGTAACCACTCTCATTTCCCCATCCGTATGTCATCAGCATACTGGTCTGGGACTATTTCACCTTGTATCTCCACACTTCAAGGTCAGTATGCTTTGAGTGGTGCTCGACTAGAATCCTATTTAGAATTTGCAACCATAGCGGTGTTTTGTTTGACACTGAGGGTCAATTATAAGCTTGTATAGATCATCTCATTATGTGACAGTTGGCAATGAAGGGCCTGCTGACGCAGTAGAGTGATTTAAGATTGGTGTGTATGTGTATTACATACCAGGTTCTCCTCACACAGCTCCCGAAACTGCTGGAACTTCTGAGACATGAGCAGCTGGGCGCTGCCTACTGCACTGCGGATCTTCCCCAGGACTGCGGAAAGTCACACACACACACACACACACACACACACACACACACACACACACACACACACACACACACACACACACACACACACACACACACACACACACACACACACACACACACACACACACACACACACACGTCACACAGACAGTCAGACATCAATCTTAAGTTAAATAACCTTGGAGTCACACAGACTTTGCCTTTGATGAGTGCAAGGCTATAAATATGTGGAGAGTGGGAACTGGGAACCTAAGCTGTGAGTTTAGATGAAAGGGGGAGTGTTTATCCTACACATCAAATAAACAACGCCCCCACCATGCTTTGAGAGTGGGGGACTTCTGCACCAGCCTACCGTCTCAATACACAACCTTGACTTACATGTCAGAGGGAGGAAATTCACTGCAGAATCCCTACTCAAGGGCTGATCAGCAGACGTGCCAAAGTTCACCACCCTCACATAACGCTGTGTTCTCCCCATCAGAAATAATGCATTAGCCTTTCCTGCAGTCAAATTACCAAAGCGCCCTCTAATGGCCTCATGGGTGGAATGTTATTATTATTTCTCATAATTTCGTAATTAATCAACATCTTTCATTATTTTCTGTCCTTTTTTGTTATATTTCAGTCTTCTGTGGTGCACACTGAACAAAAATCTAAACGCAACATACAACAATTTCAAAGATTTTGCTGAGTTACAGATATAAGGAAATCAGTCAATTTAAATACATTTGTTACGCCCTAATCTATGGATTCCACATGACTGGGAATACAGATATCCATCTGTTGGTCACAGATATCTTACAAAAAAAGGTAGGGGTGAAACGGATGTGAAACGGCTAGCTTAGTTAGCGGTGGTGTGTGCTAAATAGTGTTTCAATCGGTGACATCACTTGCTCTGAGACCTTGAAGTAGTTGTTCCCCTTGCTCTGCAATGGCCGTAGCTTTTGTGGAGCGATGGGTAACGATGCTTCGTGGGTGACGTTTTTTTTTTTTGCCCCCTTTTTCTCCCCAATTTCGTGGTATCCAATTGTTGTAGTAGCTACTATCTTGTCTCATCGCTACATCTCCCGTACGGGCTCGGGAGAGACGAAGGTTGAAAGTCATGCGTCCTCCGATACACAACCCAACCTAGCCGCACTGCTTCTTAACCCAGCGCGCATCCAACCCGGAAGCCAGCCGCACCAATGTGTCGGAGGAAACACCGTGCACCTGGCAACCTTGGTTAGCGCGCACTGCGCCCGGCCCGCCACAGGAGTCGCTGGTGCGCGATGAGACAAGGACATATCTACCGACCAAGCCCTCCCTAACCCAGACGACGCTAGGCCAATTGTGCGTCACCCCATGGACCTCCCGGTCACGGCCGGTTACGACAGAGCCTGGGCGTGAACCCAGAGTCTCTGATGGCACAGCTGGCGCTGCACTACAGCGCCCTTAACCACTGGGAGGCCCGGGTGACTGTTGTTGATGTGTGCAGAGGGTCCCAGGTTTGCGCCCGGGTATGGGGGAGGGGACGGTCTAAAGTTATACTGTTACAGGGGCATGGATCAGAAAACAGAAAAATCTGAAAAAAGTCAGTATCTGGTGTGACCATATGCTTCTAGGCGGCACGACACGATCTCCTTCACATAGAGTTGATCAGGCTGTTGATGTCAGCCTGTGGAATGTTGTCCCACTCCTCTTCAATGGATGTGCAAAGTTGCTGGATATTGGTGGGAAGTGGAAGACATTGTCTTACACGTTGATCCAGAGCATCCCAAACATGCTAAATGGGTGACATGTCTGGTGAGTATGCAGGCCAGAACTGGGACATTTTCACTTTCCAGGAATTATGTACAGATTCTTGCAAAATGGGGCTGTGCATTATCATGCTGAAACATGAGTTGATGGCGGAAGATGAATGGCACGACAATGGGCCTCAGGATCTCGTCACTGTATCTCTGTTCATTCAAATTGCCATTGATAAAATGCAATTGTGTTTGTTATGCTTAGCTTATGCCTGTCCATACCCTAACCCCACCGCCACCATGGGGCACTCTGTTCACAACGTTGACGAAATACACGCTATCTGATATCTGCCCGGTAAAGTTGAAACCCGGGATTCATCTGTGAAGATCACAATTCTCCAGTTTGCCAATGGCCATCGAAGGTGAACATTTGCCCACTGAAGTCGGTTACGTCAAGGTCAAGACCCTGGTGAGGACGATAAATACAGATGAGCTTTCCTTAGATGGTTTCTGGCAGTTTGTGCAGAAATTCTTCGGTTGTGCAAACCCACAGTTTCATCAGCTGTCTGGTGGCTGGTCTCAGACAATCCCGCAGGTGAAGAAGCTGGATGTGGCTTGTAGAATTGTATTGCAGAGGCAGTTGCAGGGCGTTCTGTGTGGTTTATTGCCCCAGCACAAGGTGCGATTGTGTAATGATCATGCTGTTTAATCAGCTCTTGACATGCCACACCTGTCAGGTGGATGGATTATATTGTCAAAGGAGAAATGCTCACTCGAAGAAATTTGTGCACAAAATTTTTGAAAACTGCCTAATTTCTGGGATCTTTTATTTCAACTCATAAATGCAACATGGTATCAACACCTTACATGTTGCGTTTACATTTTTGTTCAGTATATACATATACTATTGGGATGCAAACTCAAAATGTAATGCATTTCAATATCTGAAATGGTTCAAAGTGTCTCATTTTTTTTTAAAGTCCATAACTATATGTGTAGTCTGTACTTGCTTTTGTTTCAAAGTAGATTTGTTTAAGACTACCAAGAAACACTGTGTGTGACCCTGATTTAGCCCAATGCAGTACAAGTCGAAATGAAGAAAACATTTATGTCACTAGGGACAAATCTAAGGAGTAGTATTCTAGTTGTACAAAGGCTACAACATTGGGCTATTCTGAGAATGCACCCCAAATGGCACCCTATTCCCCATAGAGTATTACTTTTGACCAGAACCCTACAGTACCCTATTCCCCCTGGTCAAAAGAAAGTAAACAGGGTGTTATTTTTTGATGCAGACGGTGTCAGTGTAGGGCTTTCAATTTGGAGCTATGGTGCTGGCAGTAGCCTTGAACGATGTCATTAAGTGAGTTTGAGAATGAAAACCCCTATTGAGCGTGGCTGTGAAAGGCCATTTTACTGTACAGCACAGATGTGTGGCGGGACCCAGCTGGCTCCCTATTGATAACTATGCCTGGTAAGTCGGCAGAGGAGATAGCAGGCAACAAGCAGGTAGTGTGGCCAGCTGCCATGAATACCCAGCGTGTCCCAAATGGCACCCTATTCCCTATGTAGTGCACTACGTTTGAACTGAGCCCTATCGGGCCTCGGTCAAAAGTAGTGCATTATCTTGGGAATAGGGTGCCATTTGGTACTCAGACAATTTCACTCCGTCTACTAAGTCTGTTGGGTCATTTGGAGGACACAGACATAGAGAGGGAAGGAGGGAAAAAACTTAGGGATACAGAGAGAGGGAAAACAATGGATATAACCAGTGGTGGAAAAAATACTCAATTATCATACTTGAGTAAAAGTAAAGATACCTTAATACAAAATGACTCAAGTAAAAGTGAGTCACCCAGTAAAATACTGCTTGAGTAAAAGTCTAAAAGTATTTGGTTTTAAATGTACTTAAGTATCAAAAGTAAATGGAATTACTCAAATTTACATAAGTATCAAAAGTAAAAGTATAAACCATTTCAAATTCCTTACATTAAGCAAAAGAGAAGGCACAATTTTCTTCTTTTTTTGACGGATAGTCAGGGGCACGCTCCAACACTTAGACATATTTATAAACTAAGCATTTGTGTTTAGTGAGTCCATCAGATCAGAGGCAGAAGAGATGACCAGGGATGTTCTTTTGATAAGTGTGTGAATTGGACCATTTTCCTGTCAAAATGTAACAAGTCATTTTGGGTGTCAGGGAAATGTATGGAGTAAAAAGTACATTATTTTCATTAGAAATGTAGTGAGGTAAAAGTAAAAGTTGGCAAAAATATAAATAGTAAAGTAAAGTACAGATACCACAAAAAACAACTTAAGTAGTACTTTAAAGTATTTTTACTTAAGTACTTTACACCACTGGATATAACCGTCACATACCATGCACCAACACCACCAAAAAGCACAAATGCAGAGAAGTGTTAGTGATTCTACTGAACCCCAACCCAACTTCTGCACCAGTTTCCACATATTCAGCGGAATATTCTCGAGTTGAAGTTGTTTTGTATGTACATCTGTACGTGCAGGTGTGTAGCCACTACTCACTCTCGTCCGGCAGCTCGTTCTCCATCTCTTCCTGCTCCATCTGTCTGCACCAGCCCTCCATGCGCTCCATCTCGGCCTGCAGCAGCTTGAGGAACCAGCGCCCGTCCCTGGGACACAACGACCCCCTCCCCTCCACCACCTCCATTGGGCCCTCCACTTGGTCCATCCAGGGGTCAGGTGGGGGCAGGATGGATGGGTCGACACCCACCTCGCCGTACTCCTCCACAGTCAGGGCGTGGTAGTGGTTGCCCGAGCCCTGGATGGAGACGGTGGAGGTGGCGGAGTCCCGGGAGTACTGGCGGGGCATGGTGGCCGAGTGGCGCATCGCCATCTCTGGAGCGTCGACGGGATAGTAGTCAGGGTCGTCTAGGTCGGCCTGGACCGCCGTGGTCACACTGTTGGACCTGGTCATCCTGCGGTAACTGGAGAGAGAACCACAGATCTGAGGTCAGATGTTAGAAAATGTGGGGCTAGTAGAAAACATGCAGGCGTAGTATATTAACACAGATCCCACATCAGATCAGCCAGGTGTGGGGTGTTTGGGAGGAATGTCATGGGAGCGTTTGGTCACTTGGCTGATTCAGAGGCAATGAAGCGTGGTCTCATCAGTCCCCCTGTCCTGCTGTAGGGCTGAGTCTCAGAGATAACACACATACTCACCCTCAGGGCCATATTGTACAGCTTGGGGTGAAGCTTTTGAATTGGTTCGGGAGGCTTTGTGCCCCTGTAACACTCCCATTGCCAAGTCTCTCGGAGCAACGTGCCAACACACTAGCACAAAGTCACACACTTGTACGCAAATAACATATTTTCAAAACACACACACACACACACACACACACACACACACACACACACACACACACACACACACACACACTTGGATGGTTCTATACAGCATCCCACCACCATCAGAGTGATGAATGAGAGGCCAGAGGCATGGTGAGTGATAGAGAGAGAGGTGCCAACTGAATGCACAATGAGTGGACAGTCAGCAAGCAGAGACACCAGCGGACTACAGCAGGACACACACACACCCACACCCACACTCACACACACACACACACACACACACACACACACACACACAGTACAACACGGACACACCGAAATGACCTGCCCACAGGGTGACACACATACAGACCCAGAAGTCGCTCCATCCATCTGCCTCACATCTCCGGTCAGTCTCTGTTCCTTCACCCATTCATCTATTCCACCTCTGCACCATTCATCACACTCTTCCGCGAACAGAGAACAAGAGGGGGAGGGGACCCCGGAGAGATCAAAGACACTCACAGTGGAGTTGTACCAGCCCTGGATGTGTGTGTGTGTGTGTGTGTGTGTGTGTGTGTGTGTGTGTGTGTGTGTGTGTGTGTGTGTGTGTGTGTGTATGTGTGTGTGTGTGTGTGTATGTGCTTGCAGCAGTTAAAGAGTAGCTGTCCTCTGAGCAGGTGTGCAGTCATAATGATCTCAGCCTGCTTTATAGCAGCTCCCTCCTAACAACTTCCTGTCTGTGTCAGGGCAGTGAGGGGTAAGGCCAAACACAACCCATATTGACTGACTGAGGAGAGGGAGGGAGCGAGAGATGTAGTGTTCACAGTCAGTCTCTCTGAGTGTTCACAGTCAGCCCACTGACACCTCTATCAGATCACAACAATATCACAGTCTACTTGAACAGAGCAGTACTCAATCATGAGGCATCAAAGCCAAAGGAACTGAGTAATATTTAGAAATGCTATAGATGGAAGGAATGTAGTGTGGAAACCTACCAAAAAAAGGTTTAGGCAACAACAAATTCAATCCCTTTTAGACAACTTCCTGGACAAAACGTTCCACTGTAATAGTGAAGGTCTAAACTTGGCAGTAGAAAATCTAAAAGGTATATTTGACCTCTCAGCTTCCCTATCAAATCTAAAAATGTCAAACAGAAAAACGCAGAAAATTAACAACAATGTCAATGGTTTGATGAAGAATGCAAAAACCTAAGAAAGAAATTGAGAAACCTGTCCAACCAAAGACATAGAGACCCAGAAAATCTCAGCCTACGACTTCACTATGGTGAATGACTAAAACAATATATAAATACACTATGGAAAAAGAAGGAACAGCACATAAGAAATCAGCTCAATGTAATTGAAGAATCAATAGACTCTAACCAAACATCAAATGAAGAGTTATCTATCCAAAACGGAGATGTATGGGTGTATGGGTAAACCACCTTCTCCAATCTTTTTGGCTCTATATTTTTATTTATTTAACCTTTATTTAACTACGTAAGACAGTTAACTTCTTGGTAACAGGGGGGCAGTATTGAGTATCTTAGATGAATAAGGTGCCCAGAGTAAACTGCCTGCTACCCTGTCACAGATGCTAATATATGCATATTATTAGTAGTATTGGATAGAAAACACTCCGAAGTTTCTAAAACTGTTTGAATGATGTCTGTGAGTATAACAGAACTCATATGGCAGGCGAAAACCTGAGAAAAATCCAACCAGGAAGTGTGAAATCTGAGGTTTGTAGTTTTTCAACTCTTTGCCATTCCAATATACAGTGTAAATGGGGTCATATTGCACTTCCTAAAGCTTCCACTAAATGTCAACAGTCTTTAGAACTTTGTTTGAGGCTTCTACTATGAAGGGGGGCTGAATGAGAGGGGATTGAGCCAGGTGTCTGGCAGAGTGCCACCGTCTCGTGATGTGCGATCACGAGAGAGTTAGCTCTCATTCCATTGCTTTTCTACAGACATAGGAATTCTCCGGTTGGAACATTATTGAAGATTTATGATAAAAACATCCTAAAGATTGATTCTATACTTAGTTTGACAAGTTTCTACGGGCTGTAACGGAACTTTTTGAACTTTTCGTCCGACGTTCGGCTGGACGAACGCGTGCTTTTGGATTTGTTTACCAAACGCCCTAACAAAAGAAGCTATTTGGACTTAAATGATGAACTGTATCGAATAAAACAAACATTTATTGTGGAACTGGGATTCCTGGGAGTGCATTCTGATGAAGATCATCAAAGGTAAGTGAATATTTATAATGTTATTTCTGACTAATGTTGACTACACAATATGACGGATATCTTTTTGGCTGCTTTGTTGTCTAAACGCTGTACTCAGATTATTGCATGGTTTGCTTTTTCCATAAAGTTTTTTTGAAATCTGACACAGCGGTTGCATTAAGGAGAAGTATATCTCTAATTCCATGTATAACAGTTTTATTTTCATCAACATTTATGATGACTATTTCTGTAAATTGATGTGGCTCTCTGCAAAATCACGTATGTTTTAGAACTACTGAACGTAACGCGGCAATGTAAAATTAGATTTTTTTTATATAAATATGCACTTTATCGAACAAAACATTCATGTATTGTGTAACATGACGTCCTATGAGTGTCATCTGATGAAGATCATCAAAGGTTAGTGATGAATTTTATCTCTGTTTGTGCTTTTTGTGACTCCTCTCTTTGGCTGGAAACATGGCTGTGTTTTTCTGTGAGTTGGTGGTGACCTAACATAATCCTTTGTGGTGCTTTCGCTGTAAAGCCTTTTTGAAATCAGACACTGTGGCTGGATTAACGAGAATTGTATCTTTAAAACGGTGTAAAATACTTGTATGCTTGAGGAATTTTAATTATGAGATTTTTGTTGTTTTGAATTTGGCGCCCTGCACTTTCATTGGCTGTTGGCGAGGTGGGACGCTACCGTCCCACATATCCCAGAGAGGTTAAGAACAAATTCTTACAATGACGGCCTACCCTGACACTGGGCCAATTGTGCACCACCCTATGGGACTCCCAATCACGGCCGGATGTGATGCAGCCTGGATTCGAACCAGGTACTGCAGTGACGCCTCTTGCACTGAGATGCAGTGTCTTAGACCACAAAGAATAAACTGCAAAAACATATACATGATCAAATACACATCTTAGAATCAACTATTCAAGACTACCAGAAACCACTGGATTCTCCTATTACCTTGAATGAACTACAGGACAAAATGAAAACCCTCCAACCCAAAAAGGCCTGTGGTGTTGATGGTATCCTCAATGAAATGATAAAATATACAGACAACAAATTTAAATTGGCTATATTTAAACTCGTTAACATCATTAGCTCTGGCATCATTTGGAGACAAATTTGACCCCAATAACTACCGAGGGATATGCGTCAACAGCAACCTTGGGAAAATCCTTTGCATTATCATTAACAGCAGACTTGTACATTTCCTCAATGAAAACAATGTACTGAGAAAACGTCAAATTGGCTTCTTACCAAATTATCGTACCACAGACCACATATTCACCCTGCACACCCTAATTAACAAACAAACAAAGAAAACAAAGGCAAAGTCTTCTCATGCATCGTTGATTTAAAAAAAAATCAATTTGGCATGAGGGTCTGTTATGCAAATTGATGGAAAGTGGTGTTGGGGGAAAAACATACGACATTATAAAATCCATGTACACAAACAACAAGTCTGCGGTTAAAATTGGCAAAAACCACACACGTTTTTTTCCACAGGGCCGTTGGGTGAGACAGGGATGCTGCCCACCCTCTTCAATATATATATCAACGAATTGGCGAGGGCACTAGAACAGTCTGCAGCACCCGACCTCGCCCTACTTGAATCTGAAGTCAAATGTCTACTGTTTGCTGATGATCTGGTGCTTCTGTCATCAACCAAGGAGGGCCTACAGCAACACCTAGATATTCTGCACAGATTCTGCCAGACCTGGGCCCTGACAGTAAATCTCAGTAAGACCAAAATAATGGTGTTCCAAAAAGGTCCAGTCGCCAGGACCACAAATACAAATTCCATCTAGACACCATTACCCTAGAGCACACAAAAAACGATACATACCTTGGCCTAAACATCAGCTCCACAGGTAACTTCCACAAAGCTGTGGATTAGACCCAACCAAATTATGAGAAAACAAAAAGATAATTACTTGACACATTGGAAATAATTAACAACAAAACAGAGCAAACTAGAATGCTATTTGGCCCTAAACAGAGAGTAAACTTAAGGAAAGCGTTGACTATGTACAGACTCAGTGAGCATAGCCTTGCTATTATGAAAGGCCGCCGTAGGCAGACATGGCTCTCAAGAGAAGACAGGCTATATGCACACTGCCCACAAAATTAGATGTAAACTGAGCTGCACTTCCTAACCTCCTGCCCAATGTATGACCATATTAGAGACACATATTTCCCTCAGTTTACATAGATCCACAAATAATTAGAAAACAACCATCATTTTGATGAACTCCCATATCTACTGGGTGAAATACCACAGTGTGCCATCACAGCAGTAAGACTTGTGACCTGTTGCCACAAGAAAAGGGCAACAAGTGAAGAACAAACGCCATTGTAAATACATCCCATATTTATGCTTTTTTATTTTCCCTTGTGTACTTTAACCATTTGTACATTGTTACAACACTGTATATATATATATAATATGACATTTGTAACGTCTTCATTCTTTTGAAACTTCTGTATGTGTAATGTTTACTGTTAATTTGTATTGTTTATTTCACTTTTGTATAATATCTACCACACTTGCTTTGGCAATGTTAACACATGTTTCCCATGCCAATGAAGCCCCTTGAATTGAATTGAATTGAGAGAGGGAGAGAGAGAGAGAGAGAGAGATGGGGCGGGGTGTGAAGGAGGGAAAGAGAGGGAGGGACAGAGACAGAGAGAGCAATAGAACGAGAGAGGGAGATGGAGAAGGGGAGAAAGAGATAGGGGGGAGAAGATAAAAGACCAAAGCAAAAGAGGGTCTTGTTACAGTGCAGTCTGGTGGAGTCCTTCACGGGGCCCTTGTTACAGTGCAGTCTGGTGGAGTCCTTCACGGGGCCCTTGTTACAATGCAGTCTGGTGGAGTCCTTCACGGGGCCCTTGTTACAGTGCAGTCTGGTGGACTCCTTCACGGGGCACTTGTTACAGTGCAGTCTGGTGGAGTCCTTCACGGGGCCCTTGTTACAGTGCAGTCTGGTGGAGTCCTTCACGGGGCCCTTGTTACAATGCAGTCTGGAGGAGTCCTTCACGGGGCCCTTGTTACAGTGCAGTCTGGTGGAGTCCTTCACGGGGCCCTTGTTACAGTGCAGTCTGATGGAGTCCTTCACGGGGCCCTTGTTACAGTGCAGTATGGTGGAGTCCTTCACGGGGCCCTTGTTACAGTGCAGTCTGGTGGAGTCCTTCACGGGGCCCTTGTTACAGTGCAGTCTGGTGGAGTCCTTCACGGGGCCCTTGTTACAGTGCAGTCTGATGGAGTCCTTCACGGGGCCTTGTTACAGTGCAGTCTGGTGGAGTCCTTCACGGGGCCCTTGTTACAGTGCAGTCTGATGGAGTCCTTCATGGGGCCTTGTTACAGTGCAGTCTGGTGGAGTCCTTCACGGGGCCCTTGTTACAGTGCAGTCTGGTGGAGTCCTTCACGGGGCCCTTGTTACAGTGCAGTCTGATGGAGTCCTTCATGGGGCCTTGTTACAGTGCAGTCTGATGGAGTCCTTCACGGGGCCCTTGTTACAGTGCAGTATGGTGGAGTCCTTCACAGGGCCCTTGTTACAGTGCAGTCTGGTGGAGTCCTTCACGGGGCCCTTGTTACAGTGCAGTCTGGTGGAGTCCTTCACGGGGCCCTTGTTACAGTGAAGTCTGGTGGAGTCCTTCACGGGGCCCTTGTTACAGTGCAGTCTGATGGAGTCCTTCATGAGGCCTTGTTACAGTACAGTCTGGTGGAGTCTTTCACGGGGCCCTTGTTACAGTGCAGTCTGATGGAGTCTTTCACGGGGCCTTGTTACAGTGCAGTCTGGTGGAGTCCTTCACGGGGCCTTGTTACAGTGCAGTCTGGTGGAGTCCTTCACAGGGCCTTGTTACAGTGCAGTCTGGTGGAGTCCTTCACAGGGCCTTGTTACAGTGCAGTCTGGTGGAGTCCTTCACAGGGCCTTGTTACAGTGCAGTCTGGTAGAGTCCTTCACGTGGCCCTTGTTACAGTGAAGTCTGGTGGAGTCCTTCACGGGGCCTTGTTACAGTACAGTCTGGTGGAGTCCTTCACAGGGCCTTGTTACAGTGCAGTCTGGTGGAGTCCTTCACGGGGCCCTTGTTACAGTGCAGTCTGGTGGAGTCCTTCACAGGGCCTTGTTACAGTGCAGTCTGGTAGAGTCCTTCACAGGTCCTTGTAAATCACTTCAGTGATTAAGTGAGGCCTGCTCTGCTCTCCAACTGGGAGAAAAGCTGCTCCAAGACCGGATGACTTTGTCAGTCTGGATTGTGGCAACAGTAGAACTCCTTAATTATAAGATATAGTTTTCTTGTTTTAGTCTGTTCAGGCTAAGTCTAGATAAGCTGAATCCCAGTTTGGGTCACAAAGTTGTCCCAGTTTTATTAAACACTTTGGGAGCAGTGTGGGGATTTACTTTTTGTTCTACGTTATCCACTCAGGTCCAGAACCTGGGGAAAGTTTTTATGGATGTGCGCATACCACCCCTCTAAACATGGAAAAGCTGAATTAACACAATTTGGGAAAGCTTCCTCAAAGCCTAAGTCTAGAACGATGCTAATAGCTAAAACCTATTAGTAAAAGTTATCACTATACTCTTAGAAAAAAGTGGGTACCAAATGGGTTTTTTAGGA
Source organism: Oncorhynchus nerka (assembly GCF_034236695.1). NCBI lineage: Eukaryota > Metazoa > Chordata > Actinopteri > Salmoniformes > Salmonidae > Oncorhynchus > Oncorhynchus nerka. The sequence continues at coordinate 38,671,940 of NC_088417.1, read as the reverse complement.
CTCTCAAGTGGAGAAGTGGTCTAAGGCACTACATTGCAGTGCTAGAGGCATCACTACAGACAACCTGGTTCAAGTCCAGGCTGTATCACAACCAGCTGTGATTGGGAGTATCATAGGGCAGAGCACAATTGACCCAGTGTCGTTCAGGTTTGGCTGGTGTAGGCTGTCATTGTAACTATGAATTTCTTTTTAACTGAATTGCCTAGTTAACTAAAGGTTCCGTTTAAAAAACAATAATAATTTGCTGAGTGATAGGGTCCTACCCAGAACCATTTTGTTCAGAAGAACCCTTTCGGGAAGACAAGGCAAAGGGTTCTACCAAGAACCTTTAACATCCTAAGAACTGGCTGTTTTATGAGTATTTGGAAGGCAAGAAGGGTTCTTTGGAAGGCAATAAGGGTTCTACATAGAACCATATACAGTATTTACAGTTCTGTGAAAAGGTATTTGCCCCCCTTCCTGATTTCTTATTTCTTTGCACATTTGTCACACTTAAATGTTTCAGATCATCAAACAAATGTTAATATTACACAAAGATAACCCAAGTAAACACAGAACGCCATTTTTAAGTGGTGATTTTATTTATTAAGGGAAAAAAGCTATCCGAACCTTCATGGCCCTATGTGAAAAAGTAATTGGCTCCTAAACCTAATAACTGGTTGTGCCACCCTCAGCAGCAACAACTGCAATCAAGCATTTGCGATAACTGGCAATGAGTCTTTCACATCGCTGTGGAGGAATTTTGGCCCACTCTTCATTGCAGAATTGTTTTAATTCAGCCACATTGGAGGTTTTTCGAGCATGAACCGCCTTTCTAAGGTCACGCCACAGACTAGGCCACTCCAAAACCTTCATTTTTTTTTTTTTTTTATCCATTCAGAGGTGGACTTGCTGGTGTATTTTTGATCATTGATCATCATCATCCAAATGCAGAACCCAAGTGCGCTTTCAGTTTGAGGTCCCCAACTAATGGCCGGACATTCTCCTTCAGGATTATTTGGTAGAGAGCAGAATTCATGGTTCCGTCAATCACAGCAAGCTGTCCAGGTCCTGAAGCTGCAAGGCAGCCCCAGAGCATCACACTACCACCACCATAAGAAATCAGGAGGGGGCAAAGCAAATACTTTTTCACAGCACTGTATATATATACAGTATGTATATATATATATAGGCTGGTGGAACTGCTCATAATAGAGGGTTCTAGGAAGAACCATCCAAAGATTAAAGGGTTATTGGTAGGATCCTTCATAGAGGGTTCTAGGAACCGAAGAACCCAGTATGGTTCTACTTAGCACCTTTTTTTATAAGAGTGTAGGACTAGGGGTACAAGGCATCTTAATGGAGCTTACATGTCATGGGTGTATTCCAAATGGCACCCTATTCTCTTTACAGGGCACTACTTTTTGGCCCTGGTAGGGAATAGGGAGCCATTAGGGATTCAGCCTGTGTCTTTGTCCCTTTGTCCTCCTTAACATGAGCATAAAGCAGTAGGTCTGATCGTCTCTGACTGACTTTTCAAGACGGTCAATGTGGATTGAGGACCGGATGGTTTAAGACCACCATAGACCATACACACACCCACATTCCATGTTACCAGTTACTGCAAAGCCAGCTGTGGAAACAAACTCCAACCTTCACCTAACCCATATGCCGCCATCTTGGAATGAGTTCCCCATATGGAATGTACGGGCCCAGGACATACGTTGGAACACCTTCGCAGAGTATCTGTCATTTAAATGAGGATCATACATGAGATTGGAATCGGTATACTTGTCGTCCAGGCGGTATGTAAAACAAATCATTCACTTTATCATAAAAGTATGAAATTTGGTACACTTGTACAGTTAAGGAACCTGATCATTGTCTAAACTTACAATATTATGTTATTACAGAATCATTTTTAAGGACATTTTTCAGTTCATACAGGATATGTTAATGATGTAATCATAGAGTGAGATTATTGATAATAACTTACATTAGACAACGTAAACTTGTCTTAGCAGGCGGTTGACAGATGTCTTTAAAAGGCAGCCAGGTTGTTTGTAGTGTTCTTATCTTTTACTGCTCCCCTCCACTCCCTCTCAGTTTGGCAGGCTTAAGCCCAGTTCAAACACTGAGGTAAGGTTATGACCCCACACACACGCGCGCACACACACACAGATTTATTGTGAGTGGGGCAGGGCCACAGGAGAAATGCACTCTCACCGTCTGGGAATCTAGTGTATAGGGGCAATCAGCCCAGATCCAGACCTCCCAGGACCAACCCTGCCTTGCTGGGACATGCACACACACATACACACACACGCACACGCACACACACGCACGCACGCACGCACGCACACACACACACGCACACAAATAGAAAGATGCACTATACCACGCGCACACAGAACACACACACATAAACATGCACAAAATCAAACATGCACAAACAAAAACACACACTCAAAAATACACCAAGGGAAGAGGCACATGTGTGACATTAAACCCCTGCGCCACTGGACTAGTGTCAGTGTCTACCGGAGTTAATATTTGCCTTGGCTGTTTGGAGGTGTGCCTCCTTTTCTATACTTGGCTAGGCAGCTGAGGAAAGCTCTTTAAGGAAAAACCATTCCAGATTCCTGCAATCCCAAATGGCACCCTATTCCCTATGTAGTGCACTACATTTGACACAGGGCCCATAGGCCTAGCCATAGGGATCTGGTCAAAAGTAGCAATATAGGGAATAGGAGGCTATTTGGGATGAAACACAGATTCCTGCCTCTGACTCTGAAACTGCAGTCCTGGAAATGACCTTGGTAGGTTGAGCCTGGGCTCTTTGATTCCTGACCATGTTCTGTTTACATTATGAAATCAGATTACTGCATCCAGTGCAGTCTCTGAATTGGTCATCTCCCCTCAGCTCTGACTAACAGAGGGGTTACTGTGTAGAGTGAATGGGAGTTATGTTACGCAGGCAGAAACACTGACACAACTGCCTGCTGCGTGACATATTTTTACACAACTCCAGGAACCAGGAATGTTCCCATAACTTCCAGCCCATGCAAATGCTCCGTGTAAATCAGTCAGGGCAGTTGTCCAATGAAGTGGCCAATTGGCATGCTATAGGCCAGCCCTATAGGAGTACAGAGGTTCCTAAGGTGTCCACCTGCTTCCTCATCCGAAACAGTTCGGAAACAGTTTGTGCATATATTATGACAATCTTTTTATTTGTTTTGGTCTTTGGCAAGGGTTTTTCCGGCTGTTCGTGCACACAACATTTTTTCTCTAGGCAGGCTGAAGTCTACACCTCTTCGTCTGTGATTGGTCAACAGTAGGGATCCTTCAATTGAGTGTTTTGTTTTCTTCATTCAACGAGAGACTAATCGTATTCATCTTAGTTCGATGTAAAATTGAGCTACTGTACAAAAACCACAAAATGAATGACAGATTTCTTAGATGAATTCTGAATATTTTGAGGAAGTCTATACTGGCTACGGCATCTCAAGATAGACAAGCAGTACTATTTCCTTTTTTTTTCTCGTTTTCCAAGCGATGTTCTTTTAAGGGAGCATCCGAGCACACTCGTTCGGTTCGCTTAGCATTGTTTGGCTAGTCACCAGACGAACCGAACCATGCGGAAGGCTTTAGGGGGAGCTATAGGGAAGGTAGGGAAGCTATAGGAACTGTTACGTGTCGGGCAAGCAAAGGAGAGAGTTGGGGGAGGGGGGTTGACCACGTACTGAAAAGAACAGAACATTGACAGAAATCTCCCCGCCCCCCTTCCCTCTCCACCCAAAGTGGCCTGGCTACATCACAATGACTGGTGCAACAGATGGCTGTCAACTAACTGCCCACTCTCCCTCTCCCTCTTCCCCTTCTTCATCCCCTGCAAACACATCCTCTACTCCCCCAGCTGTCACTGCATCCATGGGCCCCCTGGTTGAGGGGCTCTAATGTCAAAACTCCTCAGAGCTGGGGACAGCTGTTGTGGGGTGATGTGGGGGGATCCGGTAGCCTACGGTCAATGGGCCCAACTCCAAGGCACACATTTGTATACATACTGATCTCAGGCCAGAGAGGGGAGTGTTAGAAAAAGAGGTGCCAACTGAATGCACAATGAGTGGACAGTCAGCAAGCAGAGACACCAGCGGACTACAATATGACACAAGAAAAACACTAACATGAATGACAGAAAATCGTTCACATCCTGATCTCTCTCTCTCTGCTCACCATCTCTCCTCTTCCACCTGGATGCCCACTGACTGGAACTTGGAGTGCTCCTCTGTCGCCCTAACCTCCTCTGGTCCATCCACCTGCAACAGAAAACAGATTTGATGTTTATTTAAACGTTATTTACACAGGCACGTCAACTAATTATCTCTCATGGACAGACTACGCAAACATAAATGGTTGCATCTGACCAAATGGCACAAGATTCTTGGTCAACCCGAGATGAGTCAATTAAGAGCAGACCACAGGGATAGGTCGACAGGGAACACCAAAAGAGTCATGATCTTTCTCTGATAAGGCTTACAGTTTATGGATGATGTTTTGTACTCCATCACTCTGTCATGTATCTGTGTATGATCACATTGCAACATGTGTGGTCAGCATGTTGTGTTGTCAACACCGTCGGCGTGTCTGCACCTGTATTCCTATGGAGAGGCACTTCCGGAGCGAGTCCCTCTTGCTGTCGCTGGAGGCAGTGGTGGTGGCGGTGACGGTGATGGTGCTGTTGGTGACGTGCTGGCTGGCCGGGCCGTGGACCTGGGCGTTAGCTGCCTCAATAGCTGCAGTCAGGGCCTTCATAATAATAACATTAAAATAGAATATTATTATTATTATGTTTTTTTACAAAAACACTGTTAACATCATAAGCACAAAATGACACTGACAAATTCCAAACAGATTGTACCTATATAATATTTTCATAATATACGATAAACGTTATTACATGATGTACCTTCATACTGTCGATGCTCTCGGTGGAGTTGGACAGGTGGGGCTGGGATGTGCTGATCCGGGTCCGGAGGCCTGACCCCTCGTCCATGTATGCGTCCTGGGCCGACTCGGTGCTGCTTTGGGCCGTGATGGAGATGACAGGTTTGGGTGGGGTGGTGCGCGGCGGCACCGGCGGAGGCGTCTTCTTGTACGTGGTAATGCATGACGACACTGCAGAGTGGGACAGGAAGTGGAAAAACGGGTTAGAAAAACGACACGAAATGAAGGAGAAAACGGCATTAATGTCGTTCACAGGAGGATTAGCTAGGTTTGCTGTGAAAGTTTCAATTAATCTAGGTTAGGAGCATCTTTAACAAAGCTCAGCTAACCCACTAAAAGGATTTGTCCGTTGGTCACTTCACTTGACCTACTAATCTAGTCTAGCGTGGCTGAAAGCTGCTGTCCAGATCTCCTCTGTTGCTAGGCCTCCTTTACGTAATCATAACAGATCAACTGTATGGGAGTGTGGATTAGCAGTGTGTGTCTGTGTGTGTGTGTGTGTGTGTCTGTGTGTGTGTGTATGTGTGTGTGTGGTTAAGAGAGAGAGTAGATGAACAAGGGTAGTGTACTGTGTAATCAGGTAGGATGTCACAGCAAACAAGCCCTAACGCAAAGATCAATGCTCAAACAAACAAGATCCACCAATTCACTCACGCTAACACACACATCAATTCTGTCTCCACCACTCACTCTCTCTCTTTCTCTTTCTCTCTCTCTCTCTCTCTCTCTCTCTCTCTCTCTCCCTCTCTCTCTGTCAGTGAATGCCATTTCCGATTACAGCGACAGGTCGGCAGGTAAGAAAGCCCTGGTGTGCAAGGAGTCCACACAGAGCACACCAGATTGCACCCCCGTTCCCTATAAAGTGCAATACTTTCTACCAGGCCAAATCGTGCACCTGTTTCAAAAGTATCACATGGGGATAGGGTTCCACGCCATCAGACCCAAAGCAACCTTTCCGAAGCCCCAAACACAGAACATAACACAACAAAACAGAACGTAACGGCGCTATGCCTTTTGATTTCCCTCTTCCCTCCGTGTCATCCCCATCAGAATTGGGTCACGGGCTGACTCCCGTTGACTCCCGTCCCAGAAACTAGGACAGTGAGTTAATTTCCTGAATCCCTTTTAATCCCTGAAAAAGACAAACATCCTAAAGGGGACGGTGGCAGCGGCATACCACGGCCCGTTCTCTTCCACACCCTCAGTACGGAGCATAGAGTGTGTGTGTGTGTGTGTGTGTGTGTGTGTGTGTGTGTGTGTGTGTGTGTGTTGTGTGTGTGTGTGTGTGTGTGTGTGTGTGTGTGTGTGTGTGTGTGTGTGTGTGCCGTGTCGAAAAGCATTAGATCAGAAGCTTATATGGGCCCTCCCATCTCTCTTGACAGTTACAAAGCCTTACCACAGTGGAGGTGAAAGAGCTGCCTGCCTAGCTGGCTGCCTTAAAGCCTCTTGTCATGACCACGATTGAATGACTGAATCCTCCAAGGCAACCCAGAGTCTGTATGGTCAAGTTTTGACAAGTTCGGAGAGGGAGGCTTACATAGAAAAGATTGTATTGAGATTAGATCATTGTAGCTAACAGGAAGAGTTGCCGAGGACTATATTACCAGGTGTTAGCTAATGGTGTGCTACTTGTTCAAGAAAAATAACATTTCACGAAAAAGACAAGTACATATGTTTTTTGTTAACAATTTCTATGAAGCATGTATAATCCTTTATCATGCCTTATAGTGCACTTATACTATGCTATGCCGCTGACTATAAGCACCCATATATAACTACTTTAATATCATCATGATAGAAGAAAATAGATTGTGAAGTAACTTCAGGCCACCCTGTGAGAAAGCATCCTAAACATGACCTAAACATGGGCCCCATGTTCTGATGCTTTGCAGATGTCTGCATGGGGAACTATGATTGACACACACTGCTGATCTCGCCAAAGGTCACTGAGTGCAGACCATTAGGCAATCTACAGAGCACGGAACCACAAACACACCCTCTCACACACCCACCCACACACTGGCAGCGTCACAAATGGCCTCCTATTCCCTTTACAGTGCACCACTTTTGACCAGGGCCCGTATTTATTTATTTATTTCACCTTTATTTAACCAGGTAGGCAAGTTGAGAACAAGTTCTCATTTACAATTGCGACCTGGCCAAGATAAAGCAAAGCAGTTCGACAGATACAACGACACAGAGTTACACATGGAGTAAAACAAACATACAGTCAATAATACAGTATAAACAAGTCTATATGCAATGTGAGCAAATGAGGTGAGAAGGGAGGTAAAGGCAAAAAAGGCCATGGTGGCAAAGTAAATACAATATAGCAAGTAAAACACTGGAATGGTAGTTTTGCAATGGGGCCAGCTATTGGGGCTCTGGTCAAATGTAGTGCACTACATAGGGAATAGGGTGCTATTTGGGACACAGATACGGACTGACACAGATAGATAGAGAGGGAGGCTTAGGTCTTGGTCCTACCAGCCGATCACGGAGCAGAAGTTCAGGGGATTCACACACACGCACGCACACACACACACACACACAGACACACACACACACACACGCACGCACACACGCACGCATGCACACACACACACACATACACACACGCACACACACACACACAGTGGAGAAAGCTTTGGAGAACAGAGCGTTTTCGTGTTTCTCCACAAATAGGGATATGAAACTGGAGATGAGTCCTTCCCCCACATATCTTTCACTGCTCTGCTCTGCTGTGGTCAGACAGAAAGGAGGAGAAGACTGGGCTGTGTGTGTTGAGACAGGTTAGGTAAACACACTAAAGAAACTGGAACATGCCCACACACACCCACATGCACGCACGCACGTGCACACACACACACACGCATGCACACGCGCACACACGCACACCCAGGACTGTTGACACAGTGCAGCCAAAAAGTTAAACCTCTCATGACCACATCAAAGCACACTGCAGACTTCCTGGCCTGGGACTGATATGCTTGTCATCCATCTGAATCTGTTGTCAGCGGTATCCTGCGCAGCAGTGTGTGTGTGTATGTGTGTGTGTGTGTGTGTGTGTTTCTGTGCATGTGTGAATTGATATGTGCCTAGCAACTTCATGAACACAGTTAACTTCTTCCAGATCTGAGCATCCCGCCACTTGATCCCTTGCATAACACAACAAAACCTCAGAAATATTCCACATCAAAGAGTCCCAGTCCAATTTGGCTGTCCATATGACACAATGCCATTACAGTGATATGGGGGGAGGGGGATTACAGAACAAACACCATGATAAGACTACTGCCAAGTTTCCAGAGAGATGGAGGAGTTTGAGTAGTTTGATGTTTAAGCCAGCCATGATAGCTCCTGGACCTCCCGCACACGCGCACACACACACACACACACACACTCACCAGACAGATTGTCTCAAGGATGCAGTGTTTGTCTGAAGGAACAGTGAGGGAGGAATGAGACATTGGTTGCCAAACCTCCATTAGAAGGGAATGGATGTGGAAAACTTTTTCCTTCTCTTCTTTCTTTCTTTCCCTTTCCTTCTTTCTTTCTTTCTTTCTTTTATCTCTCCAATTAAATGTCTTACGCTTTTAAACTAGGATTTCATTTCAATTTGATCTTTGATTTGCATGTAATTCAGAATCAAATGAAGCTCTTCTGCTGTGTAAGATAGACCTGCAATAACACGCGTTCTTAATTAAAGTGGTGCTTTGGTTGCCGTTTTATTCCCACTTCTTTCTTGAGCTGAAACCTGCTGTGTGTATTGTCATTCCAAATAAGAGGGTAGAGGAGTTTGTGAATGACAAAACTCTTCTTGGCACTTGCCCAAATCCCTCTTTGACAAATGCTTCAAAACCCCATGCCGACAGGCTTGTGTGAATAGCTGTTCTCCATGGGGTGAATCCCCTCCCCCCAGAGCTAGATACTACCAGACACCCCACCCCCACCCCCACACACACAACCATCACACACCCCTTCACAAAAAAGCCTCCATTCACTTCTTCATGCCCTGAGAAAAAAAAAAAAAACACAAGAGTATCTCTGGTTCCGTTGATCACACTTTCCCATTAGAGGACTATAACCGATTTCTGAGTGTGTGTATTGTGTGCAATGTATTCCTTAGGAACTTGTGATTTTTCAAACGCCTGCAGTGGATTGCTATGAGCGGTAACAGAAGCAGAGAACTAACTACCTCTCCTTCAAGTGTCTGAGGCTGCATTGAAGCGGGACTATGCTAACGCTGGGCTATTGGGCTAACAGTGTTGAGCTCCCCCACGTGGGGGCCAAGGGCATAGCACCAGCACCACCGCCATGCAAACACAAAGACAGAGGAGGGCGGGCGGGCAGGGAAACACTGACAGCTGAGTACAGCCGCATGGCGCTTGGGGGAGGGACTACAGAAGAGGTCCAGACAGCCGAAAAAGAGAGGGGTGAGGGAGTGAGGACAGAGGGGAAGAGACTAGAGGAGTGAAGGGTGGGCCTCCATAGCTTCCTCCCACCCTCCCTCCTCGCGTCGCAGTCAGCGCGCTGTTTGCTCGCGCTTACACACCACGCCACCAGCTGGAGTCCTTTGTGATAGTGTCTCCATGGAGACAAGCAGACTGCTGGTGGCTGTTTACCTTCCACTATATACACTCTGGCTGCAGCACAGGCACACAGCTAAATGCTAGTTAGCTAGCAGGTTGACAAATTCAAAGCTGAAATCATGCACAGTCACCAAAAAGTGAGCACAAACAGTCTCATGTTAGACATGCTAGGCAAACTCACGAAGAGATAAACAGTGAACTGCTACTGTGTTAATATAACAGGGAGCGTGTTAGCTAGCATTTAGCATTGAGCCTGCAGGCTAAGTCATGGCGTAACTACTGTTTCTGCCTCAATACTAACGAATACAGCTTTTCTTCAGTTTCTGCTCTATGCTATCCGGGACACTGTAATGTGATGAAAAAGAGGCACCAAATGAAAAGGTCAGACATACAAAATTACAGTAGTCTCATAAACAGCACTTTAAAGCACTGCAATATGCCAATTACAGGCTCTACCAAAGCCTAACTTGAGTATGTGATTAAGTAGGGTCTATCTGGTATTGAACCTAGACATCAGGGTCCTCATTTATAACCATTGCTTAAATTTCACCCAAAATGTCTGCATGTGCCATTTCTGAAAATTCTGCACACATACAAAAAAATATTGAGATGCATCAACTTTGAGCATGCCATGTTTCCTGGTATTAATCAGTCCTGTACAAATGTGAACTCCACCTGGAAACACCTCCATTCACCATTTATGTATTGTTTGGAACTATTAGCATTAGGCCACGGCATGCAAAAGACAAATTGCTGTTCAATATTGTGTTTATCAATAGATTGTTGTGTTTATATGTACAGCCTTGGCATAGGCTCGGAGACTAAATAGGCAACAATGTCGTGTTCTTATCGCACAGCAATACTGTAGCCTCCCCATGCTGTCAAATATATTTTTTTACATAAGCTACTGTGTTGGCAGAATGTTTTTAATCTTTACCAGTCATTTATTCTGTATCTGGAAAAGGACTGTCGGTTTTTGAACGAGAAAACAATTAGCAAGTTGTCGTGGACCTGCCAGCAGAACATTTGAAATCAAACAATGTCTTAATTGGACTCCCCCCCCCCCCCCCCCCCAACCTAAATATGATGGACTCCACTCAAATTCTGAAACATTGTAGGGTGGGCTACTAAAAAACAAGCAATTACAGTAGTTACAGTAGTTACACTTTTATTTCACATGTGTTTTTGTTCTACTTGACTTTAAAAAAAAAATGTTTTATGGTACTACTGATATTCAAATCTGCATTGTTGAGAAAGAGCAAGCAGGAAAAGCATTTCACTGTACTTGTGAGCATGACAATAATAACGTGACACTTTCAACCTGATACATAGGCCCACTTCCATGTAAAAAGATCCGCTGTTAAATTTGACTGTATAACGGTAGTTATAAACCGCACTGCCTATGATATCGCAAACCATGAAATACATTTAGCCTATCTATTTGCAGGCTACGGGGTCCAATTAAATGAGAGATGTGCATGGTGATTTGTTGTAATGGCTCCTAAGGGACTATGAACCCATCACGGCCAGAAAAGGGTGAGGAATGTATTCTGCAATGGTTATGAAAGTAAAACAGGAAAAAGATTGCTGTCTAATTATTTTAGATTCTAAAAATAAAACCCATATATTTTTGCTCTTCTCACCAATGGCAAATGGTTTCAGTCTTGTTAATATGTTTTCCTGTTTTTACTTTTTTAAGAACAAGCTTTTTATCATTTGTACAAAATTCTTCCTTGCCAGCTTGCAGAACAATATTTCAACCACTAGCAGATGTGCACGCTCAGCCCAGTCAAAACTGTTCGCTGCTCTGGCCCCCCAATGGTGGAACAAACTCCCTCACGACGCCAGGACAGCGGAGTCAATCACCACCTTCCGGAGACACCTGAAACCCCACCTCTTTAAGGAATACCTAGGATAGGATAAAGTAATCCTCCCCCCCTTAAAAGACTTAGATGCACTATTGTAAAGTGGCTGTTCCACTGGATGTCATAAGGTGAAAGCACCAATTTGTAAGTCGCTCTGGATAAGAGCGTCTGCTAAATGACTTAAATGTAATGTAATGATGATGTAATGCATGGTCTCTAGAGTTTGTAGGCAGGTAGGCACATTCTCACGTCAAGTTAGATTTTTTTTATAAATGCCAACTTTCGCGGTATATTTTGTTCGTACGCATAGTTTAGAAATGAGGCACCAGAACTGTAAATCGTAAACGTAACAGGGTTTCAGGTTACTGTGTGTGACTGTGTGTGAACAGTGAAGGCTTTCATAGTGGATGGAGCATGTTACCTTTCTCTTCAAACCTCACTCCACTCCACACACTCCTCTACACAGAGCCATTGTGTCTGTGAGGGGGCTGGGAGGTCAGGCATCTGGGGAGCAGAAATCTCCCCGCGACCCTTGACCTTTGAGGGTGAGTGGTGCAGACTGACACGAAGGCTTCTGGGATTCCTTCAGGTGACTCACAACAGCACTTTGAGAGCAGCTCTTTGTGTGTCAACCATTGTGTGTCTGTGAGTATGCTATGTGTGAAGCAGTCTAACAAATATCTACACAATGAGTCTAAGTCAGAGATATTGTATTTAGTCTAGTAGCGCCATGTAGCCAAAACAGCAATATCCGCATAACAGCATATTCCCTACTGTGAAAAAATGACAACAACAAAACTTAACTTTGCTTCAGGCTTGTCTTGTGTCCCCTATGCTACCTGATATAGACTGTGTTTACAACTGATAACTGTACATTTATCTGAAAGCTGCTTGGTGAGAGGTTTCAACCTACTTGACCCACTTTCCCGCCATGCAGCATGTACCAAGTTCAAATAGAAACCCTCGTTACCTGCATTCCAGCATTATGAGCCAGAGCTGTCATCTGCTCTATCAATCAGTGACAGACTGAGACAGAGACATACTGCATGCTGCAATACAAATTAGACTAGAGCGGGAATTGTGTACAGTACAAAAAATACAGGGACAGTACATAGCGACATACTTTTCATTTACCAATGTCTGAAAGCTACTATTTCAGTTAAGTGGTCCTGTAATCAACAACAGAATATGACCATCTGTCAGGTCAGATGTTGTACACACCAAAGTATACAATACGGGCAATACTGTATGTACTATATTATACTATATTAGTGTTACATGTACATTATTAAAAACTGGGTGGTTCGAGCCCTGAAAGCTGATTGGCTGACAGCCGTGGTATATCAGACCGTATACCACGGGTATGACAAAACATTTATTTTTACTTCTGTAATAACAGTAAGGCACCTCGGTAGTGTGTGGTATATGGCCAATATACCACGGCTAAGGGCTGTAAATCCAGGCACTCCGCGTTGCGTCGTGCTTTAGAACAGCTCTTAGCTGTGGTATATTGGCCATATACCACATCCCCTTGTGCCTTATTGCTTAAATATAACATGTACAGATAATAAAGGTACAAATACAATAACATGGTCGACAACTGAAGAGAACTGAGCAGAGTGAGATAATCCTAGGATGAAAGAGTTTAGGTGTGGGTTTTAAAAGTTAACGGTTTCTCATTAGACCTGCCTAGAGGGCTAGACGGCCCTTATTGTTCCCCAGTGCTCCGCAATGAGGGCCTAAGCCTCACAAGTACTTCACCACATGAAGCAACACATCACTCCATTGTCCCAGCCCTAAAAGAAAGGCATGCCCTAAGGTAGGAGAAAGAGAGAACAGGATATCTTTAGGGAGTGACTCAACAGTAACCTCATGGGTAGGAAGGGAGGAAGGGAGGAAGAGAGAGCGAGAGAGAGAGAGAGAGAGAGTGAGCGAGAGGTTCAGATAAGATACATTTGTCAGTCCGTTTTGTTCGGTTCCTGTATTAACATTCCTGCTGCCACGCCGGGGTAGCAACTCCAGCGCTAGCCTCCTAATGCTAAAGCTAACACGCCCACACATCTCACGCATGATTCCACTCCCCTCATTTCACACTCCCAGGCCCATATCTCACGGACTGTGTCCTAAATATCACCCTATTCCCTATTTAGGGCTCTGGTCAAAAGTAGTGCACTGTCTAGGGAATAGGATGCCATTTGGGATGCAGACCATGTCTTTTGCTGAGTGAGTAGGCTATGTGCTTGAATGACACACTGCATGTGTCTGGGATGTCAGTGGGAGCGAGTTATAGCACTCTGGCGAAAGTGCAAAACTCGTATCCATGTTGTCAGTGGGTGGATACGGAATATTCAACATCAACTATAGTAGGTTGTTGTAATCCAGAGAAGCATTGATACTGGCCTTTAAATAAATGATGTGAGCTATCGATACTATAACCTATGCTCATTTCCTCCGATTAGATACACACTCTCGTATCTCCACAGGTGCAAAGATATGAGTCATTCATCAGAACGCGGTCACACACACACACACTTTGGCGGGTAAGCTAGTTAATGATTATGAGATCTGGGACAGCTACTGTATGTGTCTTTCAGTGTGTTTCTCTTTGACATGATGCTGCGGCGGCCACTGCTGCTAGGAGACAGTGTACTAAGTGGGTCATTCAGGCCACTTAGACCTCTGTGTATGTACTGACTATAAATACACACACCAGCATGGCTTTGGACACACCACCGCCGCACACATACAAACACACGCACGCACATACACACACACACACACACACAGATTCAGCCTGTACTAGACCACAGAGACATACAATACCAATGTCATGTCATTACATCAAGGATCACTGCTCACTGCAGCAAAACCTATTAGCATAAAAATGCACTGGTATGTGGTCAAACGTTCACACTTCTGGTGCAACCTTTTTCTCCCCACAAAATGAACATAGCTTCACTCCAAAACGTAAACTTTTTTTTAATGGAAGTTGGGCTCTGAAGACAATAACAGACGAACAAAAATGTCTAATGTACAACAAAGAAATCGAACGTATTTAATAAAAATGTTCAACAACAAAAAAAATCCTAATTTTCCCAAATTCTTCAACTGTTGTTTGTTCTTGTAGGAAATGAAGAATGTCATGAAATGTCAGTGTGTGTAGAGAGTATTATTTCATGGTTTAGAGGCTTACATTCTTTTGTCCCTACTTGACGTTCTTTGTCCTGACTACTCACACATGGAGGAAAAGGAGAATGCTGATCTAATCCTCAGTCAGAGGCTACATCCCAAATGGCACCCTATTCCCTATATAGGTAAAGTATTACATGCAATAGGAAATAGGGTGCCATTTGAGAAGCAAAGAGGGGCATGCTACAGCCATCTTTGCCTCAAACCAAACATCAGGCCAGGCTTGGCGGGCACGGAGAGGGGGAGGGAGGAACAGAGGGAGGAGGGAGGGCTAGAACAAGAATCCAGGCAGCCACACTGACGCAGAACCCTCTTTGTGGTCTCCAGTTCTGACCCATGACCCTGCACATCCTGTTGGGAAAGGAAAGACGAGAGGGCATGCAGCCCCTTGTATGTGTGTGTGTGTGTGTGTGAGAATAGAATTACATCGAAGAGCACGTGTGTGGGAGGACAAGAGTGCCTCACTGAGTGTGACAGAGCTGTTTGTCAGTCCACCAGCACACATGCGTTCCCTTGCAGTGTGTGTGTGTGTTTCCCCTGTTCCCTATTAATGTGTGTTTACATCCCAGGCAGCAGACTCTGAAAGACACAATGGCTCACTCATATTCCCGCTCTCCTGCTGAGAGTGCTCATTTGTCTCCTGCATTCCTTCCCCCATTCAGGTCTCCTTCTCCCCCCTCCTGGCCAGCGTAAACAGCCCGCCAGTCTTTACAGGAGGTGGGGGAAGGAGGGGGCTGAGGGGGTACCAGTGGGGTCTTAAAAACCCAGGAGGGCGATTTAGTTCCCTCAAGCAACAAATCTACCATCCCCCTGTGCTGTATGAGGCTTGGCTAGTGACACAAACTAGAGAAGAGAAGGAGGGTGAAGACAGTGGAACATTATCTCCACAAGGGAAAGGAATGGTGGCTTATTAATAAAGGTCCAATGCAGCCATTTTTATCTCAATATCAAATATTTTCTGGGTAACAATGATGTACCGTA